>NC_092160.1:39189328-39291828 GCF_045791955.1 Oncorhynchus clarkii lewisi
AGTCCAGACCTGAATCCAATCGAGAATCTGTGGAAAGAACTGAAAACTGCTGTTCACAAATGCTCTCCATCCAACCTCACTGAGCTCGAGCTGTTTTGCAAGGAGGAATGGGGAAAAAATTCAGTCTCTCAATTTGCAAAACTGATAGAGACATACCCCAAGCGACTTACAGCTGTAATCGCAGCAAAAGGTGGCGCTACAAAGTATTAACTTAAGGGGGCTGAATAATTTTGCACGCCCAATTTTTCAGTTTTTGATTTGTTAAAAAAATTTGAAATATCCAATAAATGTCGTTCCACTTCATGATTGTGTCCCACTTGTTGTTGATTCTTCACAAAAAAATACAGTTTTATATCTTTATGTTTGAAGCCTGAAATGTGGCAAAAGGTCGCAAAGTTCAAGGGTGCCGAATACTTTCGCAAGGCACTGTATGTATCTCTAATATGGTCATACGTTGGACAGGAGGTCAGGAAGTGCAGCTCAGTTTCCACCTCATTTTGTGGGCAGTGAGCACATAGCCTGTCTTCTCTTGAGAGCCATGTCTGCCTACGGCGGCCTTTCTCAATAGCAAGGCTATGCTCACTGAGTCTGTACATAGTCAAAGCTTTCCTTAACTTTGGGTCAGTCACTTGGTCAGGTATTCTGCCATTGTGTACTCTCTGTTTCGGACCAAATAGCATTCTAGTTTGCTCTGTCAATAATTATCTTTTAGTTTTCTCATGATTTGGTTGGGTCTAATTGTGCTGCTGTCCTGGGGCTCTGTGGGGTGTGTTTGTGTTTGTGAACAGAGCCCCAGGACCAGCATGCTTAGGGGACTCTTCTCCAGGTTCATCTCTCTGTAGGTGATGGCTTTGTTATGGAAGGTTTGGGAATCGCTTCCTTTTAGGTGGTTGTAGAATTTAACGGCTCTTTTCTGGATTTTGATCATTAGTGGGTATCGGCCTAATTCTGCTCTGCATGCATTATTTGGTGTTCTACGTTGTACACGGAGGATATTTTTGCAGAATTCTGCATGCAGAGTCTCAATTTGGTGTTTGTCCCATTTTGTGAAATCTTGGTTGGTGAGCGGACCCCAGACCTCACAACCATAAAGGGCAATGGGCTCTATGACTGATTCAAGTATTTTTAGCCAAATCCTAATTGGTATGTTGAAATTTATGTTCCTTTTGATGGCATAGAATGCCCTTCTTGCCTTGTCTCTCAGATCGTTCACAGCTTTGTGGAAGTTACCTGTGGCGCTGATGTTTAGGCCAAGGTATGTATAGTTTTTTGTGTGCTCTAGGGCTTCAGTGTCTAGATGGAATTTGTATTTGTGGTCCTGGTGACTGGACCTTTTTTGGAACACCATTATTTTGGTCTCACTGAGATTTACTGTCAGGGCCCAGGTCTGTCAGGGCCCAGGTCTGACAGAATCTGTGCATAAGATCTAGGTGCTGCTGTAGGCCCTCCTTGGTTGGTGACAGAAGCACCAGATCATCAGCAAACAGCAGACATTTGACTTCAGATTCTAGCAGGGTGAGGCCGGGTGCTGCAGACATTTCTAGTGCCCGCGCCAATTCGTTGATATATATGTTGAAGAGGGTGGGGCTTAAGCTGCATCCCTGTCTAACCCCATGACTCTGTGTGAAGAAATGTGTGTGTTTTTTGCCCATTTTAACCGCACACTTGTTGTTTGTGTACATGGATTTTATAATGTTGTATGTTTTACACCCAACACCACTTTCCATCTATTTGTATAGCAGACTCTCATGCCAAATTGAGTCAAAGGCTTTTTTGAAATCAACAAAGCATGAGAAGACTTTGCCTTTGTTTTGGTTTGTTTGGTTGTCAATTAGGGTGTGCAGGGTGAATACATGGTCTGTTGTACGGTAATTTGGTAAAAAGCCAATTTGACATTTGCTCAGTACATTGTTTTCATTGAGGAAATGTACGAGTCTGCTGTTATTGATAATGCAGAGGATTTTCCCAAGGTTACTGTTGACGCATATTCCACGGTAGTTATTGGGGTCAAATTTGTCTCCACTTTTGTGGATTGGGGTGATCAGTCCTTGGTTCCAAATATTGGGGAAGATGCCAGAGCTAAGGATGATGTTAAAGAGTCTCTCTCTCTCTCTCTCTCTCTCTCTCTGTCTCTCTCTCTTTCTGTCTCTCTCTCTCTGCATCTCTCTCTCTCTCTCTCTCTCTCTCTGTCTCTCTCTCTGTCTCTCTCCCTCTCTCTCTCTGTCTCTCTCTCTCTCTCTCTCTCTGTCTCTCTCTCTCTCTGTCTCTCTCTCTGCATTTCTCTCTCTCTGTCTCTCTCTCTCTCTTTATCTCTTTATATCACTGTCTCTCTCTCTTTATCTCTTTCTATCACTCTCTCTCTCTCTCTCTCTCCCTCTCTCTCTGTCTCTCTCTCTCTCTGTCACTCTCTCTCTCTTTATCTCTTTCTATCACTGTCTCTCTCTCTCTCTGTGTCTCTCTCTCGCTGTCTCTCCCAATCTCTCTCTCTCTCGCTCTGTCTCTCTCTCTCTCTCTCTCTCTCTCTCTGTATCTCTTTCTATCACTGTCTCTCTCTCTTTTTATCTCTTTCTCTATCTCTCCCTCGCTATAACTCTCTCTCTAACTCTCTCTATCTTTAGGTTGAAGGGCCTTGAAAAGAGGTGAGAGTTTCCTCTCAGGATAGTAATCCACTTGAAAGGGAAACTCAACTCATCTGGGAGGGTATTTAAGAGCTCATATTCTCTAAGAGGTAATTGATCAGAATGGGCTGATCAATAATGCCAAATATAGACTGTAAGAGTCTTCTCAGTATTAGGATAATCATATTTGGACTGTTCAGTACCATTCAGTACTATTTGCAAATGTATTTAATATTAAAAAAACATAAATACCTTATTTACATAAGTATTCAGACCCTTTGCTATGAGACTTGAAATTGAGCTCAGGTGCATCCTGTTTCCATTGATCATCCTTGAGTTGTTTGACCACTAGATTGGGGTCCACCTGTGGTAAATTCAATTGTTTGGACATGATTTGAAAAGGCAAACACCTGTCTGTATAAGGTCCCTCAGAGCAAAAACTAAGCCATGAGGTCGAAGTAATTGTCTGTAGAGCTCGAGACAGGATTGTTTTGATGCAAAAATCTGGGGAAGGTTACCAAAAAAATGTCTGCAGCATTGAAGGTCCCCAAGAACACAGTGGCCTTCATCATTCTTAAATGGAAGAAGTTTGGAACAACCAAGACTCTTCCTAGAGCTGGCCGCCCAGCCAAACAGAGCAATTGGGGGAGAAGGTCCTTGGTCAGGGAGGTTCAGAAGGGCCTTGGTCAGGGAGGTGACTAAGAACCCGATGGTCACTCTGACAGAGCTCCAGAGTTCTTCTGTGGAGATGGAAGAACCTTCCAGAATGACAACAATCTCTGCAGCACTCCACCAATCAGGTCTTTATGGTAGAGTGGCACGACAGAAGCCACTCCACAGTAAAAAGGCACATGACAGCTCACTTGGAGTTTGCCAAAAGGCACCTAAAGGACTCTGACCTTTAAACAAGATTCTCTGGTCTGATGAAACCAATATTGAACACTTTGGCCTGAATGCCAAGCATCACATCTGGACAAATACTAGGCACCATCCCTACGGTGAAGCATGGTGATGGCAGCATCATGCTGTGGGGATGTTTTTTCAGTGGCAGGTACTGGGAGACTAGTCAGGATTGAGGGAAAGATGAACGGAGCAAAGAACAGAGAGATCCTTGCTCCAAGGTCCTCAGGATCTCAGACTGGGGCGAAGATTCGGCTTCCAACAGGACAACGACCCTAAGCACACAGCCAAGACAACACAGGAGTGGCTTCGTGGCAAGTCTCTGAATGTCCTTGAGTGGCCCAGCCAGAGCCCAGACTTGAATCCAAACGAAAATCTCTGGAGAGCCCTGAAAATTGCAGTGCAGCAACGCTCCCCATCCAACCTGACAGAGCTTGAGAGGATCTGCAGAGAAGAATGGGAGGAACTCCCCAAATACAGATATGCCAAGCTTGTAGCTGTAACGGTGTTCGTCTATAGGAGGAGAAGAAGCGGACCAAAGCGCAGCGTGGTGGTTACTCATGCTCTTTAATTAATGGAAACTGAACGATACATGAAATAACTTAACTCTACAAAACAATAAACGGAACGTGAAAACCTATACAGCCTATCCTGTGACACCAAACACAGTGACAGGAACAATCACCCACAAACAAACAGTGAAACCCAGGCTACCTAAGTATGATTCTCAATCAGAGACAACTAATGACACCTGCCTCTGATTGAGAACCATACTAGGCCGAAAACATAGAACTGACCCAAAACATAGAAAAACGAACATAGACTGCCCACCCAACTCACGCCCTGACCATACTAAATAAATACAAAAACAAAGGAAATAGAGGTCAGAACGTGACAGTACCCCCCCCCAAAGGTGCGGACTCCGGCCGCAAAACCTTGACCTATAGGGGAGGGTCTGGGTGGGCGTCTGTCCGCGGTGGCGGCTCTGGCGCGGGACGCGGACCCCACTTCGCCATTGTCTTAGTCCGCCGTATTGTCCGCCTCCGTGGCTTACTCCCCATGCCCACCCCTCTCAATGACCCCACTGGACAGAGGGGCTGCTTGGGACAGAGGGGCAGCTCGGGACAGAGGTGAAGCAGCAGCTCGGGACAGAGGGGCAGCTGCTCGGGACAGAGGGGCAGCTGCTCGGGACAGAGGGACAGCTGCTCGGGACAGAGGGACAGCTGCTCGGGACGGAGGGACAGCTGCTCGGGACGGAGGGACAGCTGCTCGGGACGGAGGGGCAGCTGCTCGGGACGGAGGGGCAGCTGCTCGGGACGGAGGGGCAGCTGCTCCGGGCGGAGGGGCTCTAGCGGCCCCTGGCTGACTGGCGGCACTGGCGGCCCCTGGCTGACTGGCGGCACTGGCGGCCCCTGGTTGACTGGCGGCACTGGCGGCCCCTGGCTGACGGGCGGCACTGGCGGCCCCTGGCTGACTGGCGGCACTGGCGGCCCCTGGCTGACGGGCGGCACTGGCGGCCCCTGGCTGACGGGCGGCACTGGCGGCCCCTGGCTGACGGGCGGCATTGGCGGCTCCTGGCAGACGGGCGGCGCTGGCGGCGCTGGGCAGACGGGCGGCGCTGGCGGCGCTGGGCAGACGGGCGGCGCTGGCGGCGCTGGGCAGACGGGAGACTCCGGCAGAGGCGCCGGACAGGCGGGAGGCTCCGGCAGAGGCGCCGGACAGGCGGGAGGCTCCGGCCGAGGCGCCGGACAGGCGGGAGGCTCCGGCAGAGGCGCCGGACAGGCGGGAGGCTCCGGCAGCGGCGCCGGACAGGCGGGAGGCTCCGGCAGAGGCGCCGGACAGGCGGGAGGCTCCGGCAGAGGCGCCGGACAGGCGGGAGGCTCCGGCAGAGGCGCCGGACAGACGGGAGACTCCGGCAGCGCTGGAGAGGAGGAAGGCTCTGGTAGCGCCGGAGAGGCGGGAGACTCCGGCAGCGCTGGAGAGGAGGAAGGCTCTGGACGGATGGGCCGGAGAGACAGCCTGGTACGGGGAGCTGCCACCGGAGGGCTGGGGTGTGGAGGTGGTGACGGATAGACCGGGCCGTGCAGGCGCACTGGAGCTCTTGAGCACCGAGCCTGCCCAACCTTACCCGGTTGAATGGTCCCGGTCGCCCTGCCAGTGCGGCGAGGTGGAATAGCCCGCACTGGGCTATGCAGGCGAACCGGGGACACCGTGCGCAAGGCTGGTGCCATGTAAGCCGGCCCAAGGAGACGCACTGGAGACCAGATGCGTAGAGCCGGCTTCATGGCACTTGGCTCGATGCCCACTCTAGCCCGGCCGATACGCGGAGCTGGAATGTACCGCACCGGGCTGTGCACCCGCACTGGGGACACCGTGCGCTCCACAGCATAACACGGTGCCTGCCCGGTCTCTCTAGCCCCCCGGTAACCACAGGAAGTTGGCTCAGGTCTCCTACCTGGCGTAGCCATACTCCCTGTTAGCCCCCCCCCAAGAAATTTTTGGGGCTGACTCCCGGGCTTCCATCCACGACGCCGCGCTGCCTCCTCATACCAGCGCCTCTCCGCTTTCGCCGCCTCCCGTTCTTCCTTGGGGCGGCGATACTCTCCTGGCTGAGCCCAAGGTCCTTTACCGTCTAGTTCGTCCTCCCATGTCCAATCCTCCTCGCGCTGCTCCTGCTGCTGCTTTCTCCTTTGCCCATTACCACACCGCTTGGTCCTGTTGTGGTGGGTGATTCTGTAACGGTGTTCGTCTATAGGAGGAGAAGAAGCGGACCAAAGCGCAGCGTGGTGGTTACTCATGCTCTTTAATTAATGGAAACTGAACGATACATGAAATAACTTAACTCTACAAAACAATAAACGGAACGTGAAAACCTATACAGCCTATCCTGTGACACCAAACACAGTGACAGGAACAATCACCCACAAACAAACAGTGAAACCCAGGCTACCTAAGTATGATTCTCAATCAGAGACAACTAATGACACCTGCCTCTGATTGAGAACCATACTAGGCCGAAAACATAGAACTGACCCAAAACATAGAAAAACGAACATAGACTGCCCACCCAACTCACGCCCTGACCATACTAAATAAATACAAAAACAAAGGAAATAGAGGTCAGAACGTGACAGTAGCACCATACCTAAGAAGACTCGAGGCTGTAATCACTGCCAAAGGTGCTTCAACAAAGTACTGAGTAAAGGGTCTGAATACTTATGTAAATGTAATATTTCAGTATATATAAATATATATATATATATATATATCTTTCTTTTATCTCTCTCAACAAAGTACTGAGTCAATTATGTCAGTATGGGGTATTGTGATGTCATTATGGGGTATTGTGATGTCATTATGGGGTATTGTGACGCAATTTGTGGGCTATACTCAGCCTTGTCTCTGGATGGTAAGTTGGTGGTTGAAGATATCCCTCTAGTGGTGTGGGGGCTGTGCTTTGGCAAAGTGGGTGGGGTTATATCCTTCCTGTTTGGCCCTGTCCGGGGGTGTCCTCGGAGTGGGCCACAGTGTCTCCTGACCCCTCCTGTCTCAGCCTCCAGTATTTATGCTGCAGTAGTAGTTTATGTGTCGAGGGGCTAGGGTCAGTTTGTTATATCTGGAGTACTTCTCCTGTCCTATTCGGTGTCCTGTGTGAATCTAGGTGTGCGTTCTCTAATTCTCTCCTTCTCTCTTTCTCTCTCTCGGAGGACCTGAGTCCTAGGACCATGCCCCAGGAATACCTGACATGATGACTCCTTGCTGTCCCCAGTCCACCTGGCTGTGCTGCTGCTCCAGTTTCAACTGTTCTGCCTTAATATTATTTGACCATGCTGGTCATTTATGAACATTTGAACATCTTGGCCATGTTCTGTTATAATCTCCACCCGGCACAGCCAGAAGAGGACTGGCCATCCCACATATGCTCTCTCTAATTCTCTCTTTCTTTCTCTCTCTCGGAGGACCTGAGCCCTAGGACCATGCCCCAGGAATACCTGACATGATGACTCCTTGCTGTCCCCAGTCCACCTGACTGTGCTGCTGCTCCAGTTTCAACTGTTCTGCCTTATTATTATTCGACCATGCTGGTCATTTATGAACATTTGAACATCTTGACCATGTTTTGTTATAATCTCCACCCGGCACAGCCAGAAGAGGACTGGCCACCCCACATAGCCTGGTTCCTCTCTAGGTTTCTTCCTAGGTTTTGGCCTTTCTAGGGAGTTTTTCCTAGCCACCGTGCTTCTACACCTGCATTGCTTGCTGTTTGGGGTTTTAGGCTGGGTTTCTGTACAGCACTTTGAGATATCAGCTGATGTACGAAGGGCTATATAAATACATTTGATTTGATTTGATCTCAGTACAAGAGGTGTCACTACAGTCCCTGGTTCGAATCTAGGCTGTGTCACATCCGGCCGTGATTTGGGAGTCCCATTGTGCAGCGTTTTCCTGGTTTGGCCGTCATTGTAAACAATAACTTAAATAAAGGTTAAATAAAAAAAGAATACAAAACAAATAAATAGTGTGTAGATTAAATATGATTTTGGAATAGGTAACTTAACGAAACACTGAAAAAGTTAAGGGGTCTGAAAACATTTTCCAATACATTTGTATATCAAATAATCAAGTCTAATTTTAGTGAGATAGTGACAACAACTCCTTATATCCACGTGATCTGAAATATGGAACTTGAGCTGAATACATATTGTATTGTATGTATATGAGCTGAATACATATTGAATTGTATGTATATGAGCTGAATACATATTGTATTGTATGTATATGAGCTGAATACATATTGAATTGTATGTATATGAGCTGAATACATATTGAATTGTATGTATATGAGCTGAATACATATTGAATTGTATGTATATTATTCCCAGATTCAGATTTTAATTTGATTTAATAAACAAAATATGTAAAAGAACAAGATAAAATAAAAACATTATTAAACAGATTCCAACAAAGGAATGAATTAGTAAAAACGGGCCCAGGACACTAAGAAAGTTACCTCAACATTAAACAGAAATACACTGACCAATAATAACAGTCAGTGTGTGTGTGTGTGTGTGTGTGTGTGTGTGTGTGTGTGTGTGTGTGTGTGCGTGGTGTGCGTGGTGTGTGTGTGTGTGTGTGTGTGTGTGTGTGTGTGTGCGTGGTGTGCGTGGTGTGTGTGTGTGTGTGTGTGTGTGTGTGTGTGTGTGTGTGTGTGTACACCTAGCATCTTGAATAACGATAGTGTCCGTTGCTCCATTTCAACAGGTGTGTTTGAAATATCCGAATCCACTAATTTGAAGGTGTCCACATACTTTTGTTATCTAATAGCCTATTGAGCTCAAAGCGATAAGCAAACCCATTCCATTCACGGTCGTTTCTATATTACCTACAGTGTATTTTGACTGCCAATGTGTAACAGTCGATCCACTGATCGTCCGTCATTCAAACCCATCAATAACTCAATCAGTCTCTGAAAGAAAACTCTGTAAACTCTCACGTCTTATACTCTCATATCTCAATGGAGAAAAGTTCCAATATTCTTGTAACACTCCTAGTACTGATGTTCACCATGCAGTTGTAGTGAGAGAGACAAAAGGGGCGCGGTCCCTGATGCCATCTTTCTCTAATGACCTATTGGTCAACAGTGTTCCTTTTCATGCTCTGATTGGTTCGCTCCTCATTGTGTCGGCGGCCCATTTCAGCTCCCATCACCAACCGCTGTTGAGAACAGAGTCAGAAAAGCTATTGTGTCCCTAGATGGTCTTTGCAGTGCAACAGAAGAGCAGTTACACCATTAGCTAACCCCCTCTCTTTAGAGCCAGGGTACAGGAAGAAAAGACTCTCGCTGGGGTACACAGGGCACACAGCTACACCACTGGGTACTTCATTGATTCTTTCAATAACAATTGCGAATTTTCTAAAGACTCTCATCTCCCCTAGAATGGAGAGCACTTTGAGAGAGAGATGAGGAAGGGGGAGGGAGGGAGGGAGAGCGAGCGAGAGACATAGAGAGAGAGAGAGAGAGAGAGAGAGAGAGAGAGCGAGAGAGAGAGACAGACAGACAGACAAAGAGACAGACAAGCAGACAGAGAGAGAGAGAGAGAGGGAGGGGCAGGGGGGGAGGGAGGGAGAGAGAGAGAGAGAGAGAGGGGGGAGGGGGGAGGGAGGGAGAGACAGAGAGAGAGAGAGAGAGAGAGAGAGAGAGAGAGAGAGAGAGAGAGAGAGGGGAATGGGGAGGAGTGAGGGAGGGGTGGAAGAGGAGGATGAGGGGGAAGAGAAGGGAGCAGGGGAGAAGGAGAAGTGACATCTTAAATTCCATCAATACATCTACGTCCAAACACTGAGGCTGTGAGGACAGACGCTGGGACACGAGAAGCGAGTGAATATTTCATAAATTGCAGACATGAAACAAAACACGGACAGCGTCTGGACGAGGGAAACATAACGACATTAACGCAGACACTGGGATTAAACTGAGGAACAGACAGATATAGAGGAGGCAGTCAATAAAGCGACGGAGTCCAGGTGAGTCCAGTGAAGCGCTGATGTGGGTAACGAGCGCCAGAGAGGAGGAGCGAGAGCAGACATGACAGAGGCCTGTGGTGACTCTCTGCCTCTGCCAGAGGCCTGTGTTGACTCTCTGCCTCTGCCAGAGGCCTGTGTTGACTCTCTGCCTCACACTGGTGCAAAAATGACAGATTGAACTGATTTTACACTGTACATTGACCCAAGAGCCATAATAACGAACGTTGGAGTCAATCAGCTCCTTATAGGAGGCCTGTTTGTACTACTGAATGTTGGAGTCAATCAGCTCCTTATAGGAGGCCTGTTTGTACTGTACTGAATGTTGGAGTCAATCAGCTCCTTATAGGAGGCCTGTTTGTACTACTGAATGTTGGAGTCAATCAGCTCCTTATAGGAGGCCTGTTTGTACTACTGAATGTTGGAGTCAATCAGCTCCTTATAGGAGGCCTGTTTGTACTGTACTGAATGTTGACATCAGACAGCTCCTTATGACGGAATGACGGAATGAGCAGCACTACCGGGGAAATCCATGACACACAATGACACCCTATTCCATATACACCCTATTCCATATACACTAGTCTCCTCATGGCAACCTATCCTCTATACACCCTATTCCATATACACCCTATTCCATATTCACCCTATTCCATATACACTAGTATCCTCATGACAACCTATCCTCTATACACCCTATTCCATATACACCCTATTCCATATACACTAGAATCCTAATCACAACCTATTCCATATACACTCTATTCCATATTCACTAGTATCCTCATGACACCCTATTCCATTAACACTCGATTCTATATACACCAGAATCCTAATGACACCCTATTCCATATACACTAGAATCCTAATGACACCCTATTCCATATACACCCTATTCCATATCCACTAGAATCCTAATGACACCCTATTCCATATACACCCTATTCCATATACACTAGTATCCTAATGACAGCCTATTCCATATACACCATGTTCTATATACACCCTATTCCATATAAACAAGAATCCTAATGACACCCTATTCCATATACACTAGAATCCTAATGACACCCTATTCCATATACACCCTATTCCATATACATCCTATTCCATATACAGGCCCATTTTAGAGTGGTCATAAGTAGTGCACTTCGTTGGGAACATGGCACCATTTGAGATGCAGACAGGAAATGCGTCCTTGGGTTTTCTTACGATATCCTTTGTGACAGGTTTTGCTGTCCCGTGGTCCCCTGGGAAACACGTCACGGCAGGGCAAAGGAACTAAAAAGATCTGCTGTGTGTCTGACTGCGTCTGTCCTGTCACACACACACACAGAAACACACACACTGCCCTGTCCAGAACGCTGTGAGAAAAGCCTTTGTGACGTTTGCTCCCTGTGTGAGCCGGGGGAGTGGTGAGGTCTTTCGACTGACATTCCCTCCCTCCCTCCCTCCCTCCCTCCCTCCCTCCCTCCCTCCCTCCCTCCCTCCCTCCCTCCCTCCATCCCGGGTTTGCATATGAATGTTGACAAAATGTCTTGTTTAAAACGGAAACGTTATTCATGCAAAAATTAAAATAGCGCCCCCTATATCCAAGAAGTTAACGTACATTTCATTAGCAGTCCATTCATGCTCTCTGGAAAAAAGGGGCGTTCCATAATGTGGACATGAACTCTGAACTCATTTGGGGCGTGGCCACTTACTGACACAAGTTTTGCAAGAAAAACAATTCTCATTTAGAAAGCTAAAATCACATTGCTTTCTTTTCACAAATAGTTTCATATTTAATCATGTAAGTTTTACAACATTCATATGCAAACCCGATGTGTGACCTGCTGCCACAAGAAAAGGCCAACTAGTGAAGAACAAACACCATTGTAAATACAAACCATATTTATGGTTATTTATTTTCCTTTTTGTAATTTAACTATTTCCACATAAAATGACATTTGAAATGTCTGTATTCTACGAGTGTAATGTTTACTCTTAGTTTTATTGTTTATTTCACTTTTGTTTATTATCTATTTCAAATGCTTTGGCAATGTTATTAACATGTTATTAACATATCAACCCATGCCAATATAGCCCTTTAATTGAATCAAATTTAATTGAGTGAGAGAGATTATCGAATAGATATGTGAAAAACACCTTTAGGATTGATTCTAAACAACGTTTGCCATGTTTCTGTCGATATTATGGAGTTAGTTTGGAAAAAAGTTTGGCGTTGTAAGTGATTTTTGTAAGTGACTGCATTTTCCGGTCTTTTTCTTAGTCAAACGTGATGAACAAAACTGAGCTATTTCGTCTACACAAATAATCTTTTGGGAAAAAATTAACATTTGTTATCTAACTAAGAGTCTCGTCATTGAAAACATCCGAAGTTCTTCAAAGGTAAATGATTTTATTTGAATGCTTTTCTTGTTTTTGTGAAAATGTTGCCTGCTGAATGCTAGGCTTAATGCTATGCTAGGCTATCAATACTCTTACACAAATGCTTGTGTAGCTTTGGTTGAAAAGCATATTTTGAAAATCTGAGATGACAGTATGGGTAACAAAAGGCTAAGCTTGTGTTTCAATATATTTATTTCATTTAATTTGCGATTTTCATGAATAGGAAACGTTGCGTTATGGTAATGAGCTTGAGGCTATGATTACACTCCCAGATACGGGATTGCTCGACGCTAGAGGTTAAGACCTGAGCGACAGAAAGCTTGAGCTGAACGTTACGAGATGGTGGGAACCTATGAAACCTAGACACGAAAACGGGAGGATCATCCACATGTTGAAATGGTTGGAATCTCTACAGACCTACAGATCTAAGTACAGCGCAAGCTGAATGTAAAATGGTTTACAACTAGAACACCTGAAAATGGTAAGAGCCTCTAAAACTCTAGAGTGAAGAAGATAAAGACTCTACCACGCCGCCAGTGCTCTCTCCCTCATCCTGTGTGTGTGTGTGTGTGTGTGGACGGAGACTGGAGGCAGAGCAGATCCCCACCAGCTGCAACCTGTACCATAATCAAGACCTCTACAAATACTCTGTCCTGGACCTCCTACTCCACTGTTTCCTTGAATTCGTCTCTGGACCTGTTTACCCGGTCCTTACTCCCCTCGCTCCAGCCTCAGCCTTTGCACCTTGATTCCTGCAACCCTCCCAAGCTCACCCTGGCCTGCACCCTATATTCCCCTCTGTGTTTCAATAAATACCTTGATTCCTGCAACCCTCCCAAGCTCACCCTGGCCTGCACCCTATCTTCCCCCTATGTTTCAATAAATACCTTGGTTTCCTCATCCCAGTCTCCTCGTCTGAGTCTGCTCTTGGGTTCACCTGTTGCGCTCCGCGTGACAGGAACATTCAGTCTGCAGCTGTTGAAATACTGTTATTCCAGGAAACTCTACCGAGAACCATGTGTACCTCTGAAGGATCCATTGTAACCTCCAGAGACATACACAACCAGAGACTTACATCGAATCACTTCCCTGTTTCATTGCACTATGTTAGTTTTCAAATCAACCTATACTGTTTGTGTTTATGTATTTATGTGTGATTATTTAGTTAGTAAATAAATTATTAGGCCAATTCATGTATCGCTGATTCATCATTTAGGTAAGGGTTCGTGCAGATTCACGAAGACAACAACGTTCAGAACGAGAGTGATGAGGTAATAACAAACAATTTACTGTTATTGATGTTATAAATATCTCTATCTTTAGAGTTTACATCGAGAGATGGAAACTCGTTAAATACATTTTCCCGTGGTGCCCCAAGATTGCTAATGAGTTAATTGTTACATGATTAATTGAATCATGTAATAATTCAACATAGTTAATTGATTTTATAAAAGAACCATCTTCACAGTCACGTCACGACAGTGCACATAGCCTGTCTTCTCCTGAGAGCCAGGTCTGCCTTCGTCTGCCTTTCTCAATCGCAAGGCTATGCTCACTGAGTCTGTACATAGTCAAAGCTTTCCTTAAGTTTGTGTCAGTCACAGTGGTCAGGTATTCTGCCACTGTGTACTCTCTGTTTAGGGCCAGTCACAGTGGTCAGGTATTCTGCCACTATGTACTCTCTGTTTAGGGCCAAATAGCATTCTAGTTGTTTCAGTTTTTCGTTAATTATTTGACAAATTGGAAATAATGATCTTTTTGTTTTCTCATGATTTGATTGGGTCTAATTGTGCTGCTGTCCTGGGGCTCTGTAGGGTGTGTTTGTGTTTGTGAACAGAGCCCCAGGACCAGCTTGCTTAGGGGACTCTTCTCCAGGTTCATCTCTCTGTAGGTGATGGCTTTGTTATGGAAGGTTTGGATATCACTTCCTTTTAGGTGGTTGTAGAATTTAACGTCTCAGTTCTGGATTCATGTAAATAGCGGGTATTGGCCTAATTCTGCTCTGCATGCATTATTTGGTGTTTCATGTTGTACACAGAAGATATTTTTGCAGAATTCTGCATGCAGTCTCGATTTAGTGTTTGTCCCATTTCGTGAATTCATGGTTGGTGAGCAGAACCCATAGTTCACAACCATAAAGGGCAATGGGTTCAAAAACGTATTCAAGTATTATTAGCAAGATCCTAATTGATATGTCAAATTATGTTCCTTTTGATGGAATAGAAGGCCCTTGCGTTGTCTCTCAGATAGTTCACGGCTTTAAATCAAATAAATTTGTTTGATTGGTCACATACACATGGTTAGCAGATATGCATGTGAGTGTAGTGAAATGCTTGTGCTTCTAGTTCCCGACAGTGCAGTAATACCTAACAAGTAATCTCACAATTCCCCAACAACTACCTAACAACTACCTAATACACACACATCTGTCACGCCCTGGCCTTAGTTATCTTTGTTTTCTTTATTATTTTTGGTTAGGCCAGGGTGTGATATGGGTGATTTATGTGTTTTGTCTTGTCTAGGGGTTTTTGTAGATTTATGGGGTTGTGTTCAGTTTAGGTGTCTAGGTAAGTCTATGGTTGCCTAGATTGGTTCTCAATCAGAGGCAGGTGTTTATTGTTGTGTCTGATTGGGAACCATATTTAGGCAGCCATATTCTTTGGGTATTTTGTGGGTGATTGTTTCCTGTCTTTGTGTTTTATGCACCAGATAGGACTGTTACGGTGTTCACGTTTATGGTTTTGTAGTTTGTTCATGTTTGAGTTTTCTTATTAAAGAACCATGAACGCTCGTTTTGTTCCGCCTCTCCTTCCCAGGAAGAAAGCCCTGTCAACATCTAAAGGGATTGAATAAGAATATTTACATATAAATACATGGATGAGCGATGGCCGAGCAAGATGCAATAGTATCAGTTTCTGGTGTGGCCACCAGCTGAATTAAGTACTGCAGTGCATCTCCACCTCATGGACCAGATTTGAATCATCATCAATCATGAGGCATCAAAGGAACTGAATAATATTAAATGCTATAGATGGAAAGAAATTAGTGTGGAAAACTACAAAAAAATAAATTAGGCAACAACACATTAAATCACTTTTAACTTCCTGGACAAAACATTTCACTGTAATAGTGAAGGTGTAAACTTGGCAGTAGAAAACCTACACAGTATACATTGCCTTGCGAAAGTATTCGACCCCCTTGAACTTTGCGACCTTTTGCCACATTTCAGGCTTCAAACATAAAGATATAAAACTGTATTTTTTTGTGAAGAATCAACAACAAGTGGGACACAATTATGAAGTGGAACAACATTTATTGGATATTTCAAACTTTTTTAACAAATCAAAAACTGAAAAATTGGGCGTGTATTTGACCTCTCAGCTTCCCTATCAAATCTAAAAAATTCTAACAGAAAACTGATAAAAATGAACAACAATGACAAATGGGTTGATGAAGAATGCAAAAAACCTAAGAAAGAAATTGAGAAATCTATCCAACCAAAAACATAGAGACCCAGAAAACCTGAGTCTACGCCTTCACTATGGTGAATCACTAAAACAATACAGAAATACACTACGGAAAAAGAAGGAACAGCATGTCAGAAATCAGCTCAATGTAAAGTGAAGAATTCAACTCTAACGACTTCTGGGAAAATTGGAAAACACTAAACAAACAACAACACGAAGAATTATCTATCCAACATGGAGATGTATGTGTAAACCACTTCTACCATCTTTTTGGCTCTATAACAAAGAACAAACAGCAAAAACATATACATGATCAAATACAAATCTTAGAATCAACTATTAAAGACCAGAACCCACTGGATTCTCCAATTACCTCCAATGAACTACAGGACAAAATTACAAAATTACAAACCCTCCAACCCAGAAATGCCTGTTGGTTGATGGTATCCTCAATGAAATGATAACATACACAGACAACAAATTCCAATTGGCTATATTAAAACTCTTTAACATCAGCCTTTGACTCAATTTGGCATGAGGGTCTGCGATACAAATTGATGGAAAGTGCTGTTGGGGGAAAAACATACCACATTATAAAATCCATGTACACAAACAAGTGTGTGGTGAAAATTGGCAAAAAACACACACATTTCTTTCCACAAGGCCGTGTGTGAGACAAGGATTCAGCTTAAGCCCCACCCTCTTCAACATAAACTCAGCAAAGAAAAGAAACGTCCTCTCTCTGTGTTTTTTTTCAGCAAACTTAACATGTGTAAATATTTGGATGAACATAACAAGATTCAACAACTGAGACGTAAACTAAACAAGTTCCACAGACATGTGACTAACAGAAATGGAATAATGTGTCCCTGAACAAAGGGGGGGTCAAAATCAAAAGTAACAGTCAGTATCTGGTGTGGCCAACAGCTGCATGAAGTACTGCAGTGCATCTCCCCCTCATGGACTGCACCAGATTTGCCAGTTCTTGCTGTGAGATGTTACCCCACTCTTCCACCAAGGCACCTGGAAGTTCCCAGACATTTCTGGGGGGAATGGCCCTAGCACTCAACCTCGGATCCAACAGGTCCCAGACGTGCTCAATGGGATTGAGATCCAGGCTCTTCGCTGGCCATGGCAGAACACTGCCATTCCTGTCTTGCAGGAAATCACACACAGAACGCAGTGGCACTGTCATGCTGGAGGGTCATGTCACGATGAGCCTGCAGGGAGGGTACCACATGAGGGAGGAGGATGTCTTCCCTGGAACACATAGCATTGAGATTGCCTGCAATGACAACAAGCTTAGTCCGATGATGTTGTGACACACCATCTCAGAGCAGGACGAACCCTCCACCTCCAAATCAATCCTGCTCCAGAGTACAGGCCTCGGTGTAAGACTCATTCCTTCGACAATAAACGTGAATCAAAACCGCGACTTGACAGTGAAGAGCACTTTTTGCCAGTCCTGTCTGGTCCAGCGACAGTGGGTTTGTGCCCATATATGATGTTGTTGACGGTGATGTCTGGTGAAGACCTGCCTTGCAACAGGCCTACAAGCCCTCAGTCCAGCCTCTCTCAGCCTATTGCGCACATTCTGAGCACTGATGGAGGGATTGTGCGTTCCTGGTGTAACTCAGGCAGTTGTTGTTGCCATCCTGTACCTGTCCCGCAGGTGTGATGTTCGGATGTACCGATCCTGTGCAGGTGTTGCTACACGTGGTCTGCCACTTCGAGGACGATCAGCTGTCCGTCCTGTTTCCCTGTAGCACTGTCTTAGGCGTCTCACAGTATGGACATTACAATTTATTGCCCTGGCCACATCTGCAGTACTCATGCCTCCTTGCAGCATGCCTAAGGCACGCATGCCTCACGCAGCTGAGCAGGGACCCTGGGCATCTTTCTTTTGGTGTTTTTCAGAGTCAATAGAAATGCCTCTTTAGTGTCCTAAGTTTTCATAACTGGGACCTTAATTGCCTACTTTTTGTAAGCTGTCAGTGTCTCAACGACTGTTCCCAAGGTGCATGTTCATTAATTGTTCATGGTTCACTGAACAAGTGTGGGAAACAGTGTTTAAACGCCTTACAATGAAGATCTGTGAAGTTATTGGGATTTTTATGAATGATCTTATCTTTCAGGGAAAAAGGGACTTTTTTTGTTGTTGTTGCTGAGTCTACATACGAGATGAGTAATGTAAGATATGTAAACCTTATTAAAGTGGCATTGCTTAAAGTGACTAGTGTGTCTCTATGTAGGCAGTAGCCTCTCTGAGCTAGTGATTGCTGTCTGATGGCATTGAGATAGAAGCTGTTTTTCAGTCTCTCGGTCCCAGCTTTGATGCACCTGTACTGACCTCGCCTTATGGATGGTAGTAGTGGGGTGAACAGGCAGTGGTTCGGGGGGTTGTTGTCCTTGATGATATATTTGGCCTTCCTTTGACATCGGGTGCTGTAGGTGTCCTGGAGGACAGGTAGTTTGCCCCCGGTGATGTGTTGTGCAGAATGCACCACCCTCTGGAGAGCCCTGTGGTTGTACGCGTTGCAGTTGCCTTACCAGGCGGTGATACAGCCTGACAGGATGCTCTCAATTGCACATCTGTAAAAGTCTGTCAGGGTTTTAGGTGACAAGCCAAATTTTCTTCAGCCTCCTGAGTTTGAGGAGGCTCTGTTGCGCCTTCTTCACCACGCTGTCTGTGTTCAGTTTGTCTGTGATGTGTAAGCCGAGGAACTTAAAACTTCCCACCTTCTCCACTACAGTCCCTTCGATGTGGATGATGTTTCCCGAAGTCCACGATCATCTCCTTTGCTATGTTGACGTCGAGTGAGAGGTTGTGTGTGGAGGCAGCAGACTGGAATAGAGAGTAATTGAATATGTTCGTAAACACACCAGCCAGCTGGCCTGTGCATACTCTGAGGACGTGGCTAGGGACACCGTCTGGGCCAGCAGCCTTGCGACGGTTAATACGTTAAAATGTCATGTCGGCCACAGAGAAGGAGAAGGGGGGCCTTCAGTCCTTGGTAGTGGGCCGCGTCCGTGGCACTGTATTATCCTCAAAGCGGGAGAAGAAGGTGTTTAATTTGTCTGGAAGCAATACGTCGGTGTCCGGGACGTGGCTGGTTTTCTTTTTTTAGTCTGTATGTCTCGTGTCTTAGCCGTTGAATTGCCACTCCACTTTATTTACTGACATTTAGCTTGTTTGATTGCCTTGTGGAGGGAATAACTACACTGTTTACTTTCGGCCCTATTCCCAGTCCTCTTTTCATGGTCAAACACGATGGTTCGCACTTTCAGTTTTGCGCAAATGCCGCGATCCATCCATGGTTTTTGGTAGGTTTAAATAGTCACCGTGGGTACAACATCTCCAATGCACTTCCTTATAAACTCACCCCCCGAGTCAGCATATAGATCGATGTTATTCTCTGAGGCCTGACCAAGAGGCCTCTCCGTATACCTCTTCTGCGGCAACGTTGTTTTGGGTCGGCCTCTGGGATTAAATCCAATGTCCTGGGTGTTGGTCCGAACAAAGGATCCACTTCGGGATTCCTCAATAACATTGAGCTGATTTCTGACGTGTTGTTCCTTCTTTTTCTGTAGTATATTTCTGTAATGTTTTAGTGATTCACCATAGTGAAGGCGTAAGGTCAAGTTCAACAATTTCTTTCTTAGGTTTTTTGCATTCTTCATCTTGTCATTGTTGTTCATTTTCTTTGATTGTCTGTTTCAATTTTTTTAGGTATGATAGGGAAGCTGAGAGGTCAAATGTACTGTTTAGGTTTTCTACTTCCATGTTCACACCTTCACTATTATAGTGAAACATTTTGTCCAGGAAGGTATCTGAAGGGGATTGAATTTGTTGTTGCCTAATTGTTTTTGTAGTTGTCCACACTACTCAGTTCCTACCGTAGGAGTCCCCTCGTAGCCTATCATTGACCATGTATATACCCAGCGTGCAACAGAGCTGCAAGAGTTGTGACCCGTTTTTGTTGTTTTTGTTGTCGTTGTTGTGCCTAGGGGGTTATATGGGGGAGGGAATGCTGTCACCTCCAGGTAGGTGTTTGTCCCCCTGGGTGCTGAGAGTGCTGAGTGCTGAGGGTGCTGAGAGTGTCAGGTTCTTGTCCAGTTCTGGCATTTAGGTCGCCACAGAAATGATTGGCTATTTTTCACAGTAGAGATAATTTCTTTCGGAAAAATTGGCCAACCTCTCTCTCTCTCTCTCCCTCTCTCTCTGTCTCTCTCTCTCTCTCTCTCTCTCTCTCTCTCTGTCTCTCTCTCTCTCTCTGTCTCTCTCTCTCTCTCTCTGTCTCTCTCTCTCTCTCTCTCTCTCTCTGTCTCTCTCTCTGTCTCTCTCTCTCTCTCTCTCTCTGTCTTTCCCTTCCCGCGCTCCCCTTGCCTCTCCATACCCCCATCTCTCACCCCCTTGTCTCTCTCTCCCCCTCTCTGCTCCCCATGCCTCACCCCACTCTGCCTTTCCATACCCCCCATGTCTCCCACTTCTGACTCTCCTCCCCCCCTCCGCCTTCGCCCCCCTGCCTCCACCCTCCCAATGTCTCCTTCCCATTTCTCTCTCCCTCTTTGTCCCTCCCTGTCTTTCCTCCCCCTTCTGCCTCTCCATCTCTTCCTCTGCCACGCCCCCCCCCCCAACACACACACAGACACACACCATGTGCCAAGGGTGTCCATTATATAGATGACATTTATTGTTGTGGTTGTGGAATACAAAATGAGAGAGAGAGAGAGAGGCAGAGAGAGAGAGAGAGAGAGAGGCTGAGAGAGAGAGAGAGAGGCTGAGAGAGAGACAGAGAGAGAGACAGAGAGAGAGACAGAGAGAGAGAGACAGAGAGAGAGAGAGAGAGAGAGAGAGAGAGAGAGAGAGAGAGAGAGAGAACTGTATTACAGGTTATATTGGTTTCAGTCTCACCAAGGCAGAGAACGTCAGGTTCCATTAAAGTCTTATAAGGCTATAGCTGGGGGATATTTACTGTTAAATCATACATTTAGATGCATCACACACACACACACACACACACACACCCCACACACACACACGCACACACTCAAACTCACATAGACACCCACACACAGAGAGAGACACACACACGTTATTATCACACAGCGTACCCATAACAATCTCAAATGGGAGACCAAATGTGGTCCATTTGTAAGCCTAATCCAGTGTATATTGAGGTAGGTGATTCAGTAACAGTTTATTAATGTGGGGATTCACTAGGGAGAGGACGTATTGGTTGGTAGTAGTTACGTGAGGGAAGCTGTTTTTGAATTATAGCCTAGTGTTAATTCAGTTATTAAAGGGACTGAGTACTGAACTAAACAGCTCTTGATGAAGAGATTGAGGATAAAACTAAACACCACATGATGAAGAGGCTGAGTACTGAACTAAACACCACATGATGACGAGGCTGAGTACTGAACTAAACACCTCTTGATGAAGAGGCTGAGTACTGAACTAAACACCACATGATGAAGAGGCTGAGTACTGAACTAAACACCTATTGATGAAGAGACTGAGTACTGAACTAAACACCACATGATGAAGAGGCTGAGTACTGAACTAAACACCACATGATGAAGAGGCTGAGTACTGAACTAAACACCTCATGATGAAGAGGCTGAGTACTGAACTAAACACCACATGATGAAGAGGCTGAGTACTGAACTAAACACCACATGATGAAGAGGCTGAGTACTGAACTAAACACCACATGATGAAGAGGCTGAGTACTGAACTAAACACCTCTTGATGAAGAGACTGAGTACTGAACTAAACACCACATGATGAAGAGGCTGAGTACTGAACTAAACACCACATGATGAAGAGGCTGAGTACTGAACTAAACACCTCTTGATGAAGAGACTGAGTACTGAACTAAACACCACATGATGAAGAGGCTGAGTACTGAACTAAACACCTCTTAATGAAGAGACTGAGTACTGAACTAAATACCTCTTGATGAAGAGGCTGAGTACTGAACTAAACACCACATGATGAAGAGGCTGAGTACTGAACTAAACACCACATGATGAAGAGGCTGAGTACTGAACTAAACACCACATGATGAAGAGGCTGAGTACTGAACTAAACACCACATGATGAAGAGGCTGAGTACTGAACTAAACACCTCTTGATGAAGAGGCTGAGTACGGAACTAAACACCACATGATGAAGAGGCTGAGTACTGAACTAAACACCTCTTGATGAAGAGACTGAGTACTGAACTAAACACCACATGATGAAGAGGCTGAGTACTGAACTAAACACCACATGATGAAGAGGCTGAGTACTGAACTAAACACCTCTTGATGAAGAGACTGAGTACTGAACTAAACACCACATGATGAAGAGGCTGAGTACTGAACTAAACACCTCTTGATGAAGAGGCTGAGTACTGAACTAAACACCTCTTGATGAAGAGGCTGAGTACTGAACTAAACACCACATGATGAAGAGGCTGAGTACTGAACTAAACACCACATGATGAAGAGGCTGAGTACTGAACTAAACACCACATGATGAAGAGGCTGAGTACTGAACTAAACACCACATGATGAAGAGGCTGAGTACTGAACTAAACACCACATGATGAAGAGGCTGAGTACTGAACTAAACACCTCTTGATGAAGAGACTGAGTACTGAACTAAACACCACATGATGAAGAGGCTGAGTACTGAACTAAACACCACATGATGAAGAGGCTGAGTACTGAACTAAACACCACATGATGAAGAGGCTGAGTACTGAACTAAACACCTCTTGATGAAGAGGCTGAGTACTGAACTAAACACCACATGATGAAGAGGCTGAGTACTGAACTAAACACCTCATGATGAAGAGGCTGAGGATGCGTCCCGAACGCCATCCTAATCCCTATGTAGTGTTGCGGAAAGAGAGATTTTATAATTTCTTCAAACAATCATCTTTATTTAATATCGATGAATTATTTTCAATAATGAAGCTTTGTTGACAGCACACTCTGAAGTGTGTGTTGCAGAGAGCTTAACCTTTACAGACAACGCAGAGTTCTTATATAGCTGACACTAAAAATGCTTAGTCATGGCTTAGTCACCCAGGATGGCACCACAAGCCATCCTGGGTTTATCCCGTGGTCAGCTAAACCCGGTGCAGTTTTAACCTGACCCCGGGTTTAGTTTCCCAGATGCCAGGATGTTTAGAGACATTGAAGGATTGTTCTAAACTCTCCAGGCCATCTCTATCTCGAGTCACACACCACCACGTCTTGTCAATGGAATGCCAGCTGTAAATCAATTGTCGGTTGAAGTTATCTCTAGTGAAACCCATTTTCCTTGACCATTCGTCCAGACTAAGTGCAGGAAACTAGAGTGGAATCCATCCCTTTACAGAAACACAGCATCAATAGAACAGAGATGTCTTAATATTTGTTAAGTACCAATTGTCAACTATCAATGTCAAACAAATCAGGTAAATATGTAATTTTTCTTTCACAATAGCTGTCTATGTTTGACCATTCACAATGGGCCCTATTCACTATGGGCCCTATTCACTATGGGCCCTGTTGACAATGGGCCCTATTCACTATGGGCCCTATTCACTATGGGCCCTATTCACAATGGGCCCTATTCACTACGGGCCCTATTCACTATGGGCCCTATTCACTATGGGCCCTATTCACTACGGGCCCTATTCACTACGGGCCCTATTCACTATGGGCTCTATTCCCCATGGGCCCTATTCACTATGGGCCCTATTCACTGTGGGTCCTATTCATTATGGGCCCTATTCACTGTGGGCCCTATTCACTATGAGCCCCATTCACTATGGGCTCTATTCACTATGGACCCTATTCCCTATGGACCTTATTCACTATGGGCTCTATTCACTATGTGCCCTATTCACTATGGACCCTATTTCCTATGGACCCTATTCACTATGGACCCTATTCACTATGTGCCCTATTCACTATGTGCCCTATTTCCTAGGGACCCTATTCACTATGGACTCTATTTCCTATGGACCCTATTCCCTATAGATCCTGGTCTAAAGTAGTGCACTAAATAGAGAATAGGGTGCCATTTAGGACGGTGACTAAGTTTAGTACTTTCCACGCTCCAAATCCACTAGTTTCAGACCCCAACACTTAATCATCCTTCCATACCTGTTCCCTTACACCGCTGTTGACTCAAGTCACTTCCCTGCAGTTGTAAGAACTTCAGTGTTTTATCTCTGAACACTCAAAAGATGGTTATTCAACCGACTGTTTGGATTACGGTGGAACCATGGTGGAGACTAGAGATCCCGACTGCCAATGTGTCCAGCCTGAGCTATGACGACATCCTGACACTCACACCTCACCATTTCTACAGCACCATCTCCCCACCACCACCACACTAACGGGTGCTAATTCTGTCACCAAGTCAAGGAAAAGCCAAGTACTTTTCTATATAAACATGATTTCAAAGCCAAGTACTCTCTGTTTAAAAATAATTTTACTTGTCAAAAAACAAGCACAAGTGTTCAAAAGTCAAATGTTGTGTTTTTAACTTTCACGTCCTTTTCAATAACACAGGCTACAACACAGGCTACAACACAGGCTACAACACAGGTTACAACACAGGTCCTGGTCAAACACAGGTTACAACACAGGTTACAACACAGGTCCTGGTCAAACACAGGTTACAACAGGGGTTACAACGCAGGTTACAACACAGGCTACAACACAGGTTACAACACAGGCTACAACACAGGTTACAACACAGGTTACAACACAGGTTACAACACAGGCTACAACACAGGTTACAACACAGGCTACAACACAGGCTACAACACAGGTTACAACACAGGTTACAACACAGGTTACAACCCAGGTTACAACACAGGTTACAACACAGGTTACAACACAGGCTACAACACAGGTTACAACACAGGTCCTGGTCAAACACAGGTTACAACACAGGTTACAACACAGGTCCTGGTCAATCACAGGTTACAACACAAGTTACAACACAGGCTACACTCAGGCTGAGTACTGAACTAAACACCACATGATGAAGAGGCTGAGTACTGAACTAAACACCACATGATGAAGAGGCTGAGTACTGAACTAAACACCTCTTGATGAAGAGGCTGAGTACTGAACTAAACACCACATGATGAAGAGGCTGAGTACTGAACTAAACACCTCATGATGAAGAGGCTGAGGATGCGTCCCGAACGCCATCCTAATCCCTATGTAGTGTTGCGGAAAGAGAGATTTTATCATTTCTTCAAACAATCATCTTTATTTAATATCGATGAATTATTTTCAATAATGAAGCTTTGTTGACAGCACACTCTGAAGTGTGTGTTGCAGAGAGCTTAACCTTTACAGACAACGCAGAGTTCTTATATAGCTGACACTAAAAATGCTTAGTCATGGCTTAGTCACCCAGGATGGCACCACAAGCCATCCTGGGTTTATCCCGTGGTCAGCTAAACCCGGTGCAGTTTTAACCTGACCCCGGGTTTAGTTTCCCAGATGCCAGGATGTTTAGAGACATTGAAGGATTGTTCTAAACTCTCCAGGCCATCTCTATCTCGAGTCACACACCACCACGTCTTGTCAATGGAATGCCAGCTGTAAATCAATTGTCGGTTGAAGTTATCTCTAGTGAAACCCATTTTCCTTGACCATTCGTCCAGACTAAGTGCAGGAAACTAGAGTGGAATCCATCCCTTTACAGAAACACAGCATCAATAGAACAGAGATGTCTTAATATTTGTTAAGTACCAATTGTCAACTATCAATGTCAAACAAATCAGGTAAATATGTAATTTTTCTTTCACAATAGCTGTCTATGTTTGACCATTCACAATGGGCCCTATTCACTATGGGCCCTATTCACTATGGGCCCTGTTGACAATGGGCCCTATTCACTATGGGCCCTATTCACTATGGGCCCTATTCACAATGGGCCCTATTCACTACGGGCCCTATTCACTATGGGCCCTATTCACTATGGGCCCTATTCACTACGGGCCCTATTCACTACGGGCCCTATTCACTATGGGCTCTATTCCCCATGGGCCCTATTCACTATGGGCCCTATTCACTGTGGGTCCTATTCATTATGGGCCCTATTCACTGTGGGCCCTATTCACTATGAGCCCCATTCACTATGGGCTCTATTCACTATGGACCCTATTCCCTATGGACCTTATTCACTATGGGCTCTATTCACTATGTGCCCTATTCACTATGGACCCTATTTCCTATGGACCCTATTCACTATGGACCCTATTCACTATGTGCCCTATTCACTATGTGCCCTATTTCCTATGGACCCTATTCCCTATAGATCCTGGTCTAAAGTAGTGCACTAAATAGAGAATAGGGTGCCATTTAGGACGGTGACTAAGTTTAGTACTTTCCACGCTCCAAATCCACTAGTTTCAGACCCCAACACTTAATCATCCTTCCATACCTGTTCCCTTACACCGCTGTTGACTCAAGTCACTTCCCTGCAGTTGTAAGAACTTCAGTGTTTTATCTCTGAACACTCAAAAGATGGTTATTCAACCGACTGTTTGGATTACGGTGGAACCATGGTGGAGACTAGAGATCCCGACTGCCAATGTGTCCAGCCTGAGCTATGACGACATCCTGACACTCACACCTCACCATTTCTACAGCACCATCTCCCCACCACCACCACACTAACGGGTGCTAATTCTGTCACCAAGTCAAGGAAAAGCCAAGTACTTTTCTATATAAACATGATTTCAAAGCCAAGTACTCTCTGTTTAAAAATAATTTTACTTGTCAAAAAACAAGCACAAGTGTTCAAAAGTCAAATGTTGTGTTTTTAACTTTCACGTCCTTTTCAATAACACAGGCTACAACACAGGCTACAACACAGGCTACAACACAGGTTACAACACAGGTCCTGGTCAAACACAGGTTACAACACAGGTTACAACACAGGTCCTGGTCAAACACAGGTTACAACAGGGGTTACAACACAGGTTACAACACAGGCTACAACACAGGTTACAACACAGGCTACAACACAGGTTACAACACAGGTTACAACACAGGTTACAACACAGGCTACAACACAGGTTACAACACAGGCTACAACACAGGCTACAACACAGGTTACAACACAGGTTACAACACAGGTTACAACACAGGTTACAACACAGGTTACAACACAGGTTACAACACAGGCTACAACACAGGTTACAACACAGGTCCTGGTCAAACACAGGTTACAACACAGGTTACAACACAGGTCCTGGTCAATCACAGGTTACAACACAAGTTACAACACAGGCTACACTCAGGCTGAGTACTGAACTAAACACCACATGATGAAGAGGCTGAGTACTGAACTAAACACCACATGATGAAGAGGCTGAGTACTGAACTAAACACCACATGATGAAGAGGCTGAGTACTGAACTAAACACCTCTTGATGAAGAGGCTGAGTACTGAACTAAACACCACATGATGAAGAGGCTGAGTACTGAACTAAACACCTCATGATGAAGAGGCTGAGGATGCGTCCCGAACGCCATCCTAATCCCTATGTAGTGTTGCGGAAAGAGAGATTTTATAATTTCTTCAAACAATCATCTTTATTTAATATCGATGAATTATTTTCAATAATGAAGCTTTGTTGACAGCACACTCTGAAGTGTGTGTTGCAGAGAGCTTAACCTTTACAGACAACGCAGAGTTCTTATATAGCTGACACTAAAAATGCTTAGTCATGGCTTAGTCACCCAGGATGGCACCACAAGCCATCCTGGGTTTATCCCGTGGTCAGCTAAACCCGGTGCAGTTTTAACCTGACCCCGGGTTTAGTTTCCCAGATGCCAGGATGTTTAGAGACATTGAAGGATTGTTCTAAACTCTCCAGGCCATCTCTATCTCGAGTCACACACCACCACGTCTTGTCAATGGAATGCCAGCTGTAAATCAATTGTCGGTTGAAGTTATCTCTAGTGAAACCCATTTTCCTTGACCATTCGTCCAGACTAAGTGCAGGAAACTAGAGTGGAATCCATCCCTTTACAGAAACACAGCATCAATAGAACAGAGATGTCTTAATATTTGTTAAGTACCAATTGTCAACTATCAATGTCAAACAAATCAGGTAAATATGTAATTTTTCTTTCACAATAGCTGTCTATGTTTGACCATTCACAATGGGCCCTATTCACTATGGGCCCTATTCACTATGGGCCCTGTTGACAATGGGCCCTATTCACTATGGGCCCTATTCACTATGGGCCCTATTCACAATGGGCCCTATTCACTACGGGCCCTATTCACTATGGGCCCTATTCACTATGGGCCCTATTCACTACGGGCCCTATTCACTACGGGCCCTATTCACTATGGGCTCTATTCCCCATGGGCCCTATTCACTATGGGCCCTATTCACTGTGGGTCCTATTCATTATGGGCCCTATTCACTGTGGGCCCTATTCACTATGAGCCCCATTCACTATGGGCTCTATTCACTATGGACCCTATTCCCTATGGACCTTATTCACTATGGGCTCTATTCACTATGTGCCCTATTCACTATGGACCCTATTTCCTATGGACCCTATTCACTATGGACCCTATTCACTATGTGCCCTATTCACTATGTGCCCTATTTCCTAGGGACCCTATTCACTATGGACTCTATTTCCTATGGACCCTATTCCCTATAGATCCTGGTCTAAAGTAGTGCACTAAATAGAGAATAGGGTGCCATTTAGGACGGTGACTAAGTTTAGTACTTTCCACGCTCCAAATCCACTAGTTTCAGACCCCAACACTTAATCATCCTTCCATACCTGTTCCCTTACACCGCTGTTGACTCAAGTCACTTCCCTGCAGTTGTAAGAACTTCAGTGTTTTATCTCTGAACACTCAAAAGATGGTTATTCAACCGACTGTTTGGATTACGGTGGAACCATGGTGGAGACTAGAGATCCCGACTGCCAATGTGTCCAGCCTGAGCTATGACGACATCCTGACACTCACACCTCACCATTTCTACAGCACCATCTCCCCACCACCACCACACTAACGGGTGCTAATTCTGTCACCAAGTCAAGGAAAAGCCAAGTACTTTTCTATATAAACATGATTTCAAAGCCAAGTACTCTCTGTTTAAAAATAATTTTACTTGTCAAAAAACAAGCACAAGTGTTCAAAAGTCAAATGTTGTGTTTTTAACTTTCACGTCCTTTTCAATAACACAGGCTACAACACAGGCTACAACACAGGCTACAACACAGGTTACAACACAGGTCCTGGTCAAACACAGGTTACAACACAGGTTACAACACAGGTCCTGGTCAAACACAGGTTACAACAGGGGTTACAACGCAGGTTACAACACAGGCTACAACACAGGTTACAACACAGGCTACAACACAGGTTACAACACAGGTTACAACACAGGTTACAACACAGGCTACAACACAGGTTACAACACAGGCTACAACACAGGCTACAACACAGGTTACAACACAGGTTACAACACAGGTTACAACCCAGGTTACAACACAGGTTACAACACAGGTTACAACACAGGCTACAACACAGGTTACAACACAGGTCCTGGTCAAACACAGGTTACAACACAGGTTACAACACAGGTCCTGGTCAATCACAGGTTACAACACAAGTTACAACACAGGCTACACTCAGGCTACACTAAACACCACAGGCTGAGTACTGAACTAAACACCACATGATGAAGAGGCTGAGTACTGAACTAAACACCACATGATGAAGAGGCTGAGTACTGAACTAAACACCTCTTGATGAAGAGGCTGAGTACTGAACTAAACACCACATGATGAAGAGGCTGAGTACTGAACTAAACACCTCATGATGAAGAGGCTGAGGATGCGTCCCGAACGCCATCCTAATCCCTATGTAGTGTTGCGGAAAGAGAGATTTTATAATTTCTTCAAACAATCATCTTTATTTAATATCGATGAATTATTTTCAATAATGAAGCTTTGTTGACAGCACACTCTGAAGTGTGTGTTGCAGAGAGCTTAACCTTTACAGACAACGCAGAGTTCTTATATAGCTGACACTAAAAATGCTTAGTCATGGCTTAGTCACCCAGGATGGCACCACAAGCCATCCTGGGTTTATCCCGTGGTCAGCTAAACCCGGTGCAGTTTTAACCTGACCCCGGGTTTAGTTTCCCAGATGCCAGGATGTTTAGAGACATTGAAGGATTGTTCTAAACTCTCCAGGCCATCTCTATCTCGAGTCACACACCACCACGTCTTGTCAATGGAATGCCAGCTGTAAATCAATTGTCGGTTGAAGTTATCTCTAGTGAAACCCATTTTCCTTGACCATTCGTCCAGACTAAGTGCAGGAAACTAGAGTGGAATCCATCCCTTTACAGAAACACAGCATCAATAGAACAGAGATGTCTTAATATTTGTTAAGTACCAATTGTCAACTATCAATGTCAAACAAATCAGGTAAATATGTAATTTTTCTTTCACAATAGCTGTCTATGTTTGACCATTCACAATGGGCCCTATTCACTATGGGCCCTATTCACTATGGGCCCTGTTGACAATGGGCCCTATTCACTATGGGCCCTATTCACTATGGGCCCTATTCACAATGGGCCCTATTCACTACGGGCCCTATTCACTATGGGCCCTATTCACTATGGGCCCTATTCACTACGGGCCCTATTCACTACGGGCCCTATTCACTATGGGCTCTATTCCCCATGGGCCCTATTCACTATGGGCCCTATTCACTGTGGGTCCTATTCATTATGGGCCCTATTCACTGTGGGCCCTATTCACTATGAGCCCCATTCACTATGGGCTCTATTCACTATGGACCCTATTCCCTATGGACCTTATTCACTATGGGCTCTATTCACTATGTGCCCTATTCACTATGGACCCTATTTCCTATGGACCCTATTCACTATGGACCCTATTCACTATGTGCCCTATTCACTATGTGCCCTATTTCCTATGGACCCTATTCCCTATAGATCCTGGTCTAAAGTAGTGCACTAAATAGAGAATAGGGTGCCATTTAGGACGGTGACTAAGTTTAGTACTTTCCACGCTCCAAATCCACTAGTTTCAGACCCCAACACTTAATCATCCTTCCATACCTGTTCCCTTACACCGCTGTTGACTCAAGTCACTTCCCTGCAGTTGTAAGAACTTCAGTGTTTTATCTCTGAACACTCAAAAGATGGTTATTCAACCGACTGTTTGGATTACGGTGGAACCATGGTGGAGACTAGAGATCCCGACTGCCAATGTGTCCAGCCTGAGCTATGACGACATCCTGACACTCACACCTCACCATTTCTACAGCACCATCTCCCCACCACCACCACACTAACGGGTGCTAATTCTGTCACCAAGTCAAGGAAAAGCCAAGTACTTTTCTATATAAACATGATTTCAAAGCCAAGTACTCTCTGTTTAAAAATAATTTTACTTGTCAAAAAACAAGCACAAGTGTTCAAAAGTCAAATGTTGTGTTTTTAACTTTCACGTCCTTTTCAATAACACAGGCTACAACACAGGCTACAACACAGGCTACAACACAGGTTACAACACAGGTCCTGGTCAAACACAGGTTACAACACAGGTTACAACACAGGTCCTGGTCAAACACAGGTTACAACAGGGGTTACAACACAGGTTACAACACAGGCTACAACACAGGTTACAACACAGGCTACAACACAGGTTACAACACAGGTTACAACACAGGTTACAACACAGGCTACAACACAGGTTACAACACAGGCTACAACACAGGCTACAACACAGGTTACAACACAGGTTACAACACAGGTTACAACACAGGTTACAACACAGGTTACAACACAGGTTACAACACAGGCTACAACACAGGTTACAACACAGGTCCTGGTCAAACACAGGTTACAACACAGGTTACAACACAGGTCCTGGTCAATCACAGGTTACAACACAAGTTACAACACAGGCTACAACACAGGTTACAACACAGGCTACAACACAGGCTACAACACAGGTCCTGGTCAAACACAGGTTACAACACAGGTTACAACACAGGTTACAACACAGGCTACAACACAGGTCCTGGTCAAACACAGGTTACAACACAGGTTACAACACAGGTTACAACACAGGTCCTGGTCAAACACAGGTTACAACACAGGTTACAACACAGGTCCTGGTCAATCACAGGTTACAACACAAGTTACAACACAGGCTACAACACAGGTTACAACACAGGCTACAACACAGGCTACAACACAGGTCCTGGTCAAACACAGGTTACAACACAGGCTACAACAAAGGCTACAGCACAGGCTACAACACAGGCTACAACACAGGTTACAACACAGGTTACAACACAGGCTACAACACAGGTTACAACACAGGTTACAACACAGGTTACAACACAGGCTACAACACAGGCTACAAAACAGGTTACAACACAGGTTACAACACAGGTTACAACACAGGTCCTGGTCAAACACAGGTTACAACACAGGTTACAACACAGGTCCTGGTCAAACACAGGTTACAACACAGGTTACAACACAGGTTAGAACACATATTACAACACAGGTTACAACACAGGTCCTGGTCAAACACAGGTTACAACACAGGTTACAACACAGGTTACAACACAGGTCATGGTCAAACACAGGTTACAACACAGGTTACAACACAGGTTACAACACAGGTTACAACACAGGTTACAACACAGGTCATGGTCAAACACAGGTTACAACACAGGTTACAACACAGGTTACAACACAGGTTACAACACAGGTCCTGGTCAAACACAGGCTACAACACAGGTTACAACACAGGTTACAACACAGGTTACAACACAGGTTACAACACAGGCTACAACACAGGTTACAACACAGGTTACAACACAGGTTACAACACAGGCTACAACACAGGTTACAACACAGGCTACAACACAGGCTACAACACAGGTCCTGGTCAAACACAGGTTACAACACAGGTTACAACACAGGTTACAACACAGGCTACAACACAGGTCCTGGTCAAACACAGGTTACAACACAGGCTACAACACAGGCTACAACACAGGTTACAACACAGGTTACAACACAGGTTACAACACATGCCTACAGACATCTCCTTGGAAATGGGATGAAAAGCAGATTACTCCCATCATGCACTGGACGGACAACCACGTACTGCAACGTCAGCAGAATGAAGTTGAACAGGTTAGTATGTGTACACTGGTGACGCTCCAAGAGGAAAACAACAGAGACTGAAACTAAGAAAACAGAACAACACACAATCACAGCATCTCAGTTCAGGCTAATGAGAAAATAGGATTTAATTTCCCAAGTGGGTCCAGAGCACGGTCTGGACAACTGACTTTGATGATGTGACAAACGTGTTAGCATGCGAGTCATGAGAGAGATGCCATACGAGTAGGTTCTGATGGTACCAAGGACTTGTGTGCCATTGTTATACAGAAGGATCTGACCCAAATCAAATCATATCAAATGTTATTTGTCACATACACATGGTTAGCAGATGTTAATGCGAGTGTAGCGAAATGCTTGTGCTTCTAGTTCCGGCCAAGCAGTAATATCTAACAGGGAATAGTTACACTGTTTGTATTCGGTCATGTTTCCGGTCACCTTGCCCTGATTAAAAGCAGTGGTTCGCACTTTCAGTTTCACGCGAATGCTGCCATCAATCCACGGTTTCTGGTTTGGGAATGTTTTAACCGTTGCTATGGGAACGACATCTTCAACACTCGTTCTAATGAACTCGCTCACCGAATCAGCGTATTCGTCAATGTTGTTGTCTGACGCAATACGAAACATATCCCAGTCCACGTGATGGAAGCAGTCTTGGAGTGTGGAATCAGATTGGTCGGACCAGCGTTGGACAGACCTCAGCGTGGGAGCCTCTTGTTTTAGTTTCTGTCTGTAGGCAGGGATCAACAAAATGGAGTCGTGGTCAGCTTTTCCGAAAGGAGGGCGGGGCAGGGCCTTATATTCGTTGTGGAAGTTAGAATAGCAGTGATCCAAGGTCTTTCCAGCCCTGGTTGCGCAATCGATATGCTGATACAGTTTAGGGAGTCTTGTTTTCAGATTAGCCTTGTTAAAATCCCCATCTATAATGAATGCAGCCTCCGGATATATGGATTCCAGTTTGCAAAGAGTCAAATAAAGTTCGTTCAGAGCCATCTGGCTACCTGCCTGCCCTACACTCTAACCACTAGGCTACCTGCATCCTCTACACTCTAACCACAAGGCTACCTGCCCCCCCTACACTCTAACCACTAGGCTACCTGCCGCCCCTACACTCTAATCACTAGGCTACCTGCCGCCCCTACACTCTAACCACTAGGCTACCTGCCGCCCCCCTACACTCTAACCACTAGGCTACCTGCCGCCCCCCTACACTCTAACCACAAGGCTACCTGCCGCCCCACACTCAAACCACTAGCTTACCTGCCGCCACTACACTCTAACCACAAGGCTACCTGCCGCCCCACACTCAAACCACTAGCTTACCTGCCGCCACTACACTCTAACCACTAGGCTACCCTGCCGCCCCTACATGCTGGGGGAGAGGCTATAAGCACTGATCAAAGTAGAAGTTTTCTCTCATCGTGTTGCAACGTGGTTGGCCACTGACAGACAGACAGGCCATAACACACGTCCGACCAGATTCACACCAGGCATGGTAACACAGCTGTTCCTCTTTGTGATGTGCTTGTTGGACCAGCCTCTCTCTCTCTCTCTACCTCTGTCCCCACTCTCTCTCCCCACTCTCTCCTCTCTCTCTCCTCTCTCTCTCCCTCTCTCTCTCCCCACTCTCTCCTCTCTCTCTTCCTCTCTCTCTCCCTCTCTCCTCCCTCTCTCCTCTCTCTCTCCCTCTGTCCCCACTCTCTCCCTCTCTCCCTCTCTCTCTCCCTCTGCCCCTACACTCTAACCACTAGGCTACATGCCCCCCTACAGTCTAACCACTAGGCTCTCTCCCCCTCTCTCCTCTCTCTCCTCTTTCTCCTCCCTCTCTCCCCTTCTATCCACTTCTCTCCTCTCTCTCTCCCTTTCTCCTCCCTCTCTCCTCTCTCTCTCCCTCTCTCCTCACTCTGTCCTCCCTCTCTTCTCTTCTCTCATCCTCTCTCTCTCCCTCTCTCCTCCCCCTCTCCTCTCTTTCTCCCCCTCTCCTCTTCTCTCCACCTCTCTCTCCCCCTCTCTCCTCTCTCTCTCCCTCTCTCTCCTCTCCACCTCTCTCTCCCCCTTTCTCCTCTCTCTCTCCCTCTCTCTCCTCTCCACCTCTCTCCACCTCTCTCTCCCTCTCTCCTCCCTCTCTCCTCTCTAGACCATTCCATACAAATGGAGCTCTATAGGAGAAAGCCCTGCCTCCAGCTGTTTGCTTAGAAATTCTAGGGACAATTAGGAGGCCTGCGTCTTGTGACTGTAGTGTACGTGTAGGTATTTACGGCAGGACCAAATCGGAAAGATAGGTAAGAGCAATGTAATGCTTTCTAGGTTAGCAGTAAAACCTTGAAATCAGCCCTTAACCCGCCGTTTTATACAGGTCATTCAAAAGGGGCGGTTGGTGAGGCTGACACGCTCGCTGAACTCACTCAAGGGGGCGGTGACTCCTCACTTGTACAAAGTTAAAGAAGCTATTTCATCTTAGAGTTTCTAAGATCACATCCTTCTCTTAACAAAAACACTTTCATCATTTGTCATATTTCATACACAACATAGAGGATGGACACTTCACACCTTATATCGTATATCGTGTATACTTTTCAAGTTACAGTATTTCCTTTATAATATTTTTAATGACATCACAACTTAACAAACCATATGACATTAGTGTTCTTTTAGATTGCCATCTTCCCCTTGTTCTACGTTAGAAATATTGTCCCAGTATTCGATTTAGAATGTGTTAGAGTTCCCGGAAGGAAAAGCCTTCTTAGAACAAAGTCACATTCCTCTGGTGACCATTGGAGAGGGAGACCTGAATATTCTATCCTTGATTTACAACAGGGTGTGAGCTGTCAACCCTCACCAGTTCCCTCCTCCTCCCTTCTGTGGGTGAAAGAAGGGTCTGGTTGAAGACCCCCATTGCCAAGCTGATCTGACCTATCTGGATCCTCACAGGACAGTCATGACAACACAGACACAACACTCATATAGGATTAATTGATAACAAAAAAAATTTAAACACAGTGCAAAATGTTGACTTCCTGTTGTCAGGGACTAGTCATATTCCAGCTCTGTACAACACATTTACAGTTTAGTACATGTCATGACCAACATCTCATGTTTTTCACTCAAGATATGTTCTTGTCATGACAGAACTGATGGGTCTGTGGATCAATGGATTACATCTCGGATATTAACGGCTTACTTTGGGTTATTTCTTGGTTTACCTCTTCGGTATTAATGGATTAACTCTGATTTTTACAGACTGGCCAATAGTCCAATAGTTAGAGAACAGACGGACTGATGGAGAGATGTAGTTATAGGGTCTAACAACAGGCCCAGACCGGACGCGTGTGGGCGCCATCATGTGCAAATTGATTTTGTCCCCCCCCCCACACCAAACGCGATCAATCACAACAAGTTGGTTGAAATGTCAAAACATACTCTGAACCAATTATATTAATTTGTGGACAGGTTGAAAAGCATTAAACATTTTTGGTAATTTAGCTAGCTAGCTTGCAGTTGCTAGCTAATGTGTCCTATTTAGCTAGCTTGCAGTTGCTAGCTAATGTGTCCTATTTAGCTAGCTTGCTGTTGCTAGCTAATTTATCCTGGGATATAAACATTGGCTTGTTATTTTACCTGAAATGCACAAGGTCCTCTACTCCCACAGTTAATCTACACATAAAACGGTCAACCGAATCGTTTCCAGTCATCTCTCCTCCTTCCAGGCTTTTTCTTCTTTGGACTTTATATGGCGATTGGCATCTACATAGTATTACCACGACGACCAACTGACCTCAGTTCATCTTTCAATCACCCACGTGGGTATAACCAATGAGGAGATGGCACGTGGGTATCTGCTTCTATAAACCAATAAGGAGATGGGAGAGGTAGGACTTGTACAGCGTTCAGCATCACAAATAGAACTGACTTATTTTTTGGTGCATGGCAACGCAGACGCTCGTTGGCTCGCGTGAGCAGTATGGGTGCAAGGATTGAATAACATGTATGTGTAAATGTATTTTGCGGTATGGTCAGCCTGGGTGGGGGTCTAAGTTGACCTGTGGAATTGTTTTAAGATGTTCATACTATGGATCATTTAGTTATTTGATTTGGACTTTTAGGACACCGTAGGTATAAACATATTGATTTTTAGTCCATAGAAACACATTGAATAACACATTCAGAAATGGCAAAACAGACAGTCAAAAGATAAATCATAAGAAACAAGGTTTTGAATTGTCTGTCCTAAATCTAGGAGACATAAGAAACAAGGTTTTGAATTGTCTGTCCTAAATCTAGGAGACATAAGAAACAAGGTTTTGAATTGTCTGTCCTAAATCTAGGAGACATAAGAAACAAGGTTTTGAATTGTCTGTCCTAAATCTAGGAGCCATACGTAAGCTGAGGATATATATAATATGTATATATACTGTATATATAGATATATATTAAACACATATTTAACCCCTTTTTGGGTTAGGCACAAAACTACATTGATATTTCCATTATTGTTCTTTTTTAGCAGTACCGGTTACTGTCAGATGAGTCCTGTGATACTTGTGGGGTTTTTAGGGCACAACTGAGGATACCATCGTGTTCGTGAACGCCTCCCTTTTCCATTGAGAGGTTTGGCCTACAGTAGTTTGTAGGTCAAACCGTTCGTACACCACAGCCGTTGTTCAAGAGTAATGTCAAATATAAAAGGAATATCATGTCATTTATATAGGGAATATAATGTCATTTATATAGAGAATATCATGTCATTTATATAGAGAATATCATGTCATTTATATAGGGAATATCATGTCATTTATATAGGGAATATCATGTCATTTATATAGGGAATATCATGTCATTTATATAGGGAATATCATGTCATTTATATAAGGAATATCATGTCATTTATATAGGGAATATCATGTCTTTTATATAGGGAATATCATGTCTTTTATATAGGGAATATCATGTCATTTACATAGAGAATATCATCTCATTTATATAGGGATTATCATGTCATTTATATAAGGAATATCATGTCATTTATATAGGGATTATCATGGCATTTATATAAGGAATATCATGTCATTTATATAGGGAATATCATGTCATTTATATAGAGAATATCATGTCATTTATATAGGGATTATCATGTCATTTATATAAGGAATATCATGTCATTTATATAGGGATTGTCATGGCATTTATATAAGGAATATCATGTCATTTATATAGGGATTATCATGGCATTTATATAAGGAATATCATGTCATTTATATAAGGAATATCATGTCATTTATATAGAGAATATCATGTCATTTATATAAGGAAAATCATGTAATTTATATAGGGATTATCATGTCATTTATATAAGGAATATCATGTCATTTATATAGAGAATATCATGTCATTTATATAAGGAATATCATTTCATTTATATAGGGATTATCATGGCATTTATATAAGGAATATCATGTCATTTATATAAGGATTATCATGTCATTTATATAAGGAATATCATGTCATTTATATAGGGATTATCATGGCATTTATATAAGGAATATCATGTCATTTATATAGGGATTATCATGTCATTTATATAGAGAATATCATGTCATTTATATAGAGAATATCATGTCATTTATATAGAGAATATCATGTAATTTATATAGGGATTATCATGGCATTTATATAAGGATTATCATGTCATTTATATAGAGAATATCAGGTCATTTGGACACTGTGTTAACAACCCTCCAGACGAGCTTCAATACCATACAAATCTCCTTCCGTGGCCTCCAACTGCTCTTAAATGCAAGTAAAACTAAATGCATGCTCTTCAACCAATCGCTGCCCGCACCTGCCCGCCCGTCTAGCATTTTCCCTTCCATCTACTCTGGACGTTTCTGACATAGACTATGTGGACAACTATAGAAACCTGGGTGTCTGGTTAGACTGTAAACTCTCCTTCCAGACCCACAGTAAGCATCTCCAATCCAAAGTTAAATCTAGAATTGGCTTCCTATTTCGCAAAACATGCTTCCAAACATACCCTCGTAAAACTGACTATCCTACCAATCCTCGACTTTGGCGATGTCATCTATAAAATAGCCTCCAACACTCTACTCAGCAAATTGGATGCAGTCTATCACAGTGGCATCCGTTTTGTCACCAAAGCCCCATACACTACCCACCACTGCAACCTGTACAGTCTCATTGGTTGGCCCTCGCTTCATACTCGTCGCCAAATCCACTGGCTACAGGTTATCTACAAGTCTCTGCTAGGTAAAGCCCCGCCTTATCTCAGCTCACTGGTCACCATAGCAACACCCACCCGTAGCAGACCGGCCAGCAGGTATATCTCACTGGTCACCCCCAAAGCCAATTCCTCCTTTGGTCATCTTTCCTTCCAGTTCTCTGCTGCCAATGACTGGAACGAACTGCAAAAATCACTGAAGTTGGAGACTGATATTTTCCTCACTAGCTTTAAGCACAGGCTGTCAGAGCAGCTTACAGATCATTGCAGCTGTACACACCCCATCTGTAAACAGCCCATCTACCTCATCACCATATTGTTCTAAAAAATGTTTGCTCCTTTGCACCCCAGTATCTCTACTTGCACATTCATTTTCTGCACATCTATCACTCCAGTGTTCAATTTCTAAATTGTAATTACTTCTCCACTACGGCCTATCTATTGCCTTAACCCCCTTATCTTACCTCAATTGCACACACTGTATATAGACTTTTCTATTGTGTTATTGACTGTACGTTTGTTTATGTGTAACTCTGTTTTGTTGTTTCTGTCGCACTGCTTTGCTTTATCTTGGCCAGGTCGCAGTTGTAAATGAGAACTTGTTCTCAACTGGCCTACCTGGTTAAATAAAGGTGTTCTCAACTGGCCTACCTGGTTAAATAAAGGTGTTCTCAACTGGGCCTACCTGGTTAAATAAAGGTGTTCTCAACTAGCCTACCTGGTTAAATAAAGGTGAAATAAAAAATAAATAAAAAATAATAAAATATATTTAGGATGCATACTAAATGCACTCTGGAGGGACGACCTATAGGAGGTGAATCACACAGACGCGGAGAGAGACTGATGCATATGGATTTTCTCTTAACCTCAGTACAGTTTTTAATATTGCTTTGGTTCAATTTTGCAAAAATATTTGGTACATTTTCTTCGTAAAAAAATGTGTACATTTTCAATTGACTTAAATACAGTACACAAAATCATACCGTCACTTTTTCAGGAAACTTAATCCGTGTTTCATCTGAAAACAAAATATATAAAAGCAACATGCAACAATTTCAAAGATTTTGCTGAGTTACAGTTCATATAAGGAAATCAGCCCATTTAAACAAATAACATTAGGCCCTAATCTATCACATGACAGGGTAGGGGCACAGACATGGGTGGGCCTGGGAGGGCATAGGCCCACCCACTGGGGAGGCAGGCCCAACCACTGGGGAGGCAGGCCCACCCACTGGGGAGGCAGGCCCAACCACTGGGGAGGCAGGCCCACCCACTGGGGAGGCAGGCCCACCCACTGGGGAGGCAGGCCCAACCACTGGGGAGGCCGGCCCACCCACTTGGGAGGCAGGCCCAGACAATCAGGCCAATACAGTACTGTAAAACTGTAATATAGGCCAGTATAGTAATGTAATACTGAAATATAGGCTAGTATAGTAATGTAATACTGTAATATAGGCAAATAAAGCAGTGTACAACTGTAATATAGGCCAGTATAGTAATGTAATACTGAAATATAGGCCAGTATAGTACTGTAATACTGTAATATAGGCCAGTATAGTGATGTAATACTGTAATATAGGCCAGTATAGTGATGTAATACTGTAATATAGGCCAGTATAGTACTGTAATACTGTAATATAGGCCAGTATAGTACTGTAATACTGTAATATAGGCCAGTATAGTGATGTAATACTGTAATATAGGCCAATACAGTTCATATAAATACAGTACACAAATATAGTACTGCAATACCGTAATAAAGGCCAACACAGTACTGTAATACTGTAATATGGACCATTACAGTACTGTTAGACGGTAATTTAGGCAAATATAGTACTGTAATACTGTAATATGTACCATTACAGTACTGTTAGACAGTAATATAGGCAAATATAGTACTGTAAGTACAGTGTAATATGGACCATTACAGTAATGTAATATAGGCAAACATAGTACTGTAATACTGTAATATAGACCAGTACAATAATGTAATATAGGCCAATATAGTCCTATAATACCGTAATATAGGCCAATACAGTACTGTAATACAGTAATATAGGCCGATATAGTACCGTAATACTGCAATATAAGCCAATACAGTACTGTAATACCACACATTTTGGTATGTGACCCCCGTGAGAATCAAACCCACAACTCTGGTGTCGCTAGTGCCATGCTCTTATGAACTGAGCCACGTACAGAACCACTACAATACACACAGTATGTACAATACAATACTTTAAAACACAATACACGACTACAATACAGGTGGAAGATGTATGATTGCCATCCCCATGAGCGTTCCGCCCTCATTCAGGCCATGGACGAGGCACGCAATGATTTCAATCCAGTCCTACGTCAGGCTTGGATTCGCCGTGCCAAAAGTTTTTGTCCCCCAGGTGCATGACCAATGAGGACATTTTGCTGCAATTTCTGATGAGAACCTATGGCCAAATGCTCCAGACAGGCTTGATGCTAACTAGCGCCTGCTATATCAACGTTTCTTTCATTTCTATCGTATGATTACATTGTGAAAGATGTCTTGAGTGATCACCACTTTCATCCCTTTTTGGGAAAGAAATGATGGAACTATGATGCTCAGTCAATTTTATTGGGAAGTGTAAGTGTTTTGCCTACCGTGAAAACAGCTTTGAGGGCACTGTGGCATTGAACGCTGAGCTGTAGTCAACGAACAGCATTCTCACGTAGGATTCAAAGGGCCATTTTGAAACATATACTATATTTTCTTCGCTGTTTGATTGTTGTCAAAAATAACTACATTGAGAATATATAATTACGTTGTGTTTGGTGATTAAACCAATGTACTCATTATATTTCACAGTGAATTTAGAGTTTGGATAATATGTTTTGGATAATATGTTTTGTGGTGAAAGATGTCTACAAACAAAATGAATATACAATAAAAGGTTTTAAATGTCACACTGGCTGTGTTACCAGTTTTGTACTAAGAGTTTTGAAGATTCACCACATACTGGTACCAAAGCTCTAATAACACTGTCAGCTCCACAGACAATCAGCCGGCCTCCACAGACCATCAGCCGGCCTCCACAGACAGTCAGCGGGCCTCCACAAACAGTCAGCCGGCCTCCACAAACAGTCAGCCGGCCTCCACAGACCGCCAGCCAGCCTCCACAGACAGGCCTCCACAGACAGGCCTCCACAGACAGGCCTCCACAGACAGGCCTCCACAGACTGTCAGCGGGCCTCCACAGCTTGTGTGAGAAAGGATGTGTGTGTCTGTATGTGTGTGTATTCGTATATACGTTTTGTGTCAACTGTGTGTGTTTGTGTGTGGTGTGTATGAGTGTGTGTGTGTGTTTCTCTGAGTGCGTACGTGTCTGTGTCTCTGTGTCTGTGTGTCTCTGTGTCTGTGTGTCTCTGTGTCTGTGTGTCTCTGTGTCTGTGTGTCTGTGTGTGTGTGTGTGTGTGTCTGTGTGTCTGTGTGTCTGTGTGTCTGTGTGTCTCTGTACCTGTGTGTCTGTGTGTCTCTGTGTCTCTGTACCTGTGTGTCTGTGTGTCTCTGAGCCTGTGTGTCTGTGTGTCTGTGTGTCTGTGTGTCTATGTGTGTGTGTGTGTGTGTGTGTCTGTGTGTCTGTGTGTCGTGCGTTTGTGTGTCTGCGTGTCTGTGTGTCTGTTTGTCTATGTGTGTGTCTGTGTCTCTGTGTCTGTGTGTCTGTGTCTCTGTGTCTGTGTGTCTGTGTCTCTGTGTCTGTGTGTCTGTGTGTCAGTGCGTCTGTGCGTCTGTGCGGCTGTGCGGCTGTGTACCTGTGTGTCTGTGTGTCTGTGTGTCTGTGTACCTGTGTGTCTGTGTGTCGGTGCGTCTGTGCGTCTGTGCGGCTGTGCGGCTGTGTACATGTGTGTCTGTGTGTCTGTGTAACTGTGTGTTTGTGTGTCTGTGTACCTGTGTGTCTGTGCGTCTGTGCGTCTGTGTGTCTGTGTGTACCAGTAGGCTCCGAATCTGTGGCCACCAGACAGATGTTGACAGATAAATTCAAAATGAGACACACCCCTTCAAGGAACTTCAAGGTGGTCTATAAGCGTGGTCACAATATTGGAGATAGTTTGGTGAGATCTGACCTGCCCCCTGAGCCAATCAGACACTGTTGGAGATAGTTTGGTGAGATCTGACCTGCCCCCTGAGCCAATCAGACACTGTTGGAGATAGTTTGGTGAGATCTGACCTGCCCCCTGAGCCATTCAGACACTGTTGGAGATAGTTTGGTGAGATCTGACCTGCCCCCTGAGCCATTCAGACACTGTTTAATAACTCCAGCCACTTTAATAATGGGAATTGATGGGAAATGATGTAAATATATCACTAGCCACTTTAAACAATGCTACCTTATATAATGTTACTTACCCTACATTATTCATCTCATATGCATACGTATATACTGTACTCTATATCATCGACTGTATCCTTATGTAATACATGTATCACTAGCCACTTTAAACTATGCCACTTTGTTTACATACTCATCTCATTTGTACATACTGTACTCGATACCATCTACTGTATCTTGCCTATGCTGCTCTGTACCATCACTCATTCATATATCCTTATGTACATATTCTTTATCCCCTTACACTGTGTACAAGACAGTAGTTTTGGAATTGTTAGTTAGATTACTTGTTATTACTGCATTGTCGGAACTAGAAGCACAAGCATTTCGCTACACTCGCATTAACATCTGCTAACCATGTGTATGTGACAAATAACATTTTATTTTATTTGATTTTTGAGATAGTTTGGTGAGATCTGACCTGCCCTCTGAGCCAATCAGATACTCTTGGAGATAGCTTGGTGAGATCTGACCTGCCCTCTGAGCCAATCAGACACTCTTGACACCCATTCCAAATGGGAACTACAAATGTGGCTCATGCGCACAGTGCAATAGCACTATTAAAACATCCTTCTTCAGACGCCCACATACATGTCGAGAAATCCCTGTTAGCGGTATCATCTCATGCAAGACCAAGGGAGCAATCTGTCTCATCACCTGTTCATGTGGAAAAGCCAACGTAGGACAAACGAAAAGACAACTAAAACAACGCATAGCTGAACACCGCAGCTCAATCAGGTGTAAGAACATTGACTATCCAATAGCAGCCCACTTCGTTGAAGCTAACCATCCTATCACCTCCCCTCAAACACACCGGCATGGAGCATGTTGCTCCACCAAGTAGAGGAGGTGACATCGAGATCCTACAACTACAAAGGGAGTCTTACTGGATATACTGTCTAAAAAACATTGACCCCTAGTGGTCTGAATATTGACTTTGATCTCAGGCTCTTCTTATGAACAATTCTCTCTCTTTTTATGAATAAGATTTGAAAAATGGGATATATAATTTCTACAGCTTATTATGCAATAAGGTTGACCCAAAATATTACATGTAACAAATATGAAATAATAACACAAAACAGTTAAATATGTGACATTGAATTAAACAATCATGAATGTCGATGCTAATATTATGTGCAATATTCAATGATGTTTCTATACGATAACAACAGTCTAATATATTCAATATGCTATAAACTATTGTTTTAACCGTTTCACTAATTCATTCTAATTAACTGAATCATTATGACACACCCCTCGCTATTGTCATTGGTTGCACTAATTGCACTGCTTGTCTACATAACCTGGATCAAGTATTCATGACATTATCCTGAAGAAGGCACAGCGATGCCAAAACGTTATACAAAACAGTGATATATTACTGGGAGTTTATACATGGAGTGTGGGAGTCTCTTTTCTTTGATAGTTGTCAGGAGGCTCCAGACAGCAGGTTGAACACAATGGCTCTATATAAAACTACAGTCACAATCCTCTATAAAGCTGTTGATATCTACAGTCACACTCCTCTATAAAGCGGTGGATAATTACAGTCACAATCCTCTATAAAGCTGTTGATATATACAGTCGCACTCCTCTATAAAGATGTTGATAATTACAGTCACACTCCTCTATAAAGCTGTTGATAAATACAGCTACACTCCTCTATAAAGCTGTTGATAATTACAGTCACACTCCTCTATAAAGCTGTTGATATATACAGTCACACTCCTTTATAAAGCTGTTGATAAATACAGTCACACTCCTCTATAAAACTGTTGATAATTACAGTCACACTCCTCTATAAAGCTGTTTATATCTACAGTCACACTCCTCTATAAAGCGGTGGATAATTACAGTCACAATCCTCTATAAAGCTGTTGATATATACAGTCGCACTCCTCTATAAAGATGTTGACAATTACAGTCACACTCCTCTATAAAGCTGTTGATAAATACAGCTACACTCCTCTATAAAGCTGTTGATAATTACAGTCACACTCCTCTATAAAGCTGTTGATATATACAGTCACACTCCTCTATAAAGCTGTTGATAAATACAGTCACACTCCTCTATAAAGCTGTTGATAATTACAGTCACACTCCTCTATAAAGCTGTTGATATATACAGTCACACTCCTTTATAAAGCTGTTGATAAATACAGTCACACTCCTCTATAAAGCTGTTGATAATTACAGTCACACTCCTCTATAAAGCTGTTGATAAATACAGTCACACTCCTCTATAAAGCTGTTGATAATTACAGTCACACTCCTCTATAAAGCTGTTGATAACTACAGTCACACTCCTCTATAATAATTTACTGTAGACCTGTGGATAACTATAATTCAAACATTTTGGGACAGTAACTGTAATGATGCTGATTAGACTGTCGCGCCCCCGCCTTTTCATTTCTCTATTTGGTTAGGTCAGGGTGTGATTTGGGTGGGCATTCTAGTTTTTCTATTTCTTTGTTGGTCGGGTATGGTTCCCAATCAGAGGCAGCTGTCTATCGTTGTCTCTGATTGGGTATCATACTTAAGCAGCCTTTTTTCCACCTTTAGTTTGTGGGATCTTGTTTGTGTGTAGTTGCTTTCTGCACTGCATGTAGCTTTACCTTCGTTTTTTTCTATTTTGCTGTTTTTTCTCGTGTCATTTAATAAAAGTTAAATGTACGCCTGCCACCCTGCACCTTGGTCCAATCCATCTCTAAACGATCCTGACAGATTCTGAATCTATTCCAGTGGCCTTATAGCACTGCTTTGATATATTATATGGCCTGATATGCAGTTTGATTAGGCTTTTGTCACACAGATGGATCCTATAACCATAACGTTTATTTTTTTTTTTTTTTTACCATGACTCTCAGTTTGTACTTTTCTTTGCAAACGAGCTGAGAAATGACTCTTTAAAATTGAAGATGCAACCAATTTAAAACTATGCATCATCTTCTCACGGAATCTGTTATGGCCCTGAACTCATTATGGTTTTTCTGCCTTGTGTCCCAAATGGCAGCCTATTTCCACAGGGCTCGGGTCAACAGTAGTGCACTACGTAGGTATTAGGGTGCCGTGTGGGACGTGGAGTACATCCTCAGTGTGTAACGAATACTAGAGGCAATAATCAAGCGACTGAAAATCACTTTTAAAACTTTTATTTTTTTAAATGTTCCATATTTTATTTTCATCTGAAGTCAGAAATGTAATTGGGAGAGTTGGAGCTAACATCTGTCCTCATCACTTTCAATAAGACTGCGCCATCAGGCATGTAATCACAAAATCTTCACGTGATGTCAGACAGAATTTATTACAAAGAATGCAGCTCAATTCCTGTCAAGTTGTATGCCCTATTCCCTTTATAGTGCACTACTTTTGACCGGGGCCCATATGGCACTTTATATTTGGAATAGGGTGCCATTTCAAATCAAATACAATTTTATTGGTCACATACACATGGTTAGCAGATGTAATTGCGAGCGTAGCGAAATGTTTGTGCTTCTAGTTCCCGACAATGCAGTAATATCTAAAAGGTAATATCTATCAACAATTCCACAACAACTACCTAATATACACAAAGCAGTGGGACTTATCGCGTGTGCATGAAACTCATTTCCTTGCTTGAGCAACTGTCTGTCTGTCTGTCTGTCTGTCTGTCTGTCTGTCTGTCTGTCTGTCTGTCTGTCTGTCTGTCTGTCTGCCTGCCTGCCTGCCTGCCTGCCTGTCTGTCTGTCTGCCTGCCTGTCTGCCTGTCTGTCTGTCTGTCTGTCTGTCTGCCTGTCTGCCTGTCTGTCTGCCTGCCTGCCTGCCTGTCTGCCTGTCTGTCTGTCTGTCTGTCTGTCTGTCTGTCTGTCTGCCTGCCTGCCTGTCTGCCTGTCTGTCTGTCTGTCTGTCTGTCTGCCTGCCTGTCTGCCTGCCTGCCTGCCTGCCTGTCTGCCTGTCTGTCTGTCTGTCTGCCTGCCTGTCTGTCTGTCTGTCTGTCTGTCTGTCTGATCCAACAGCTGGTAAAGTGCTGCTGACTACACAAAGCATTCAGTCTTCAAAAACGAATCTATTTTCCACTTCACATATCAGCCTTGTTCTGATGTTATCTGAGTGACTCAAGCATTATAACAAAAATCAATCGTTGGCATTACTTTTTTGGGGGGGATGGGGTTTGTCTGTTTTTTTTATTTTGGTGATTGTTAATTCTTAATGATGATTTTATTTATAAATTTAAAGCTCTGTTATATTTTCTACATACTTTATATCTGGTTTTAGTCATTTAAGTTTACGCTAAAAACTTTTTACCTTCCCCAAAATAATTATACTTTTTTTTGGGGGGATGGCAGATTTATCACAGGTCATATACTGAGTACTGAGTACTGAGTACACACCAGGACCACCAGGAAAACCATATACTGGGTACTGAGTACTGAGTACACACCAGGAAAACCTTATACTGAGTACTGAGTACACACCAGGACCACCAGGAAATCCATATACTGAGTACTGAGTACTAAGTACACACCAGGACCACCAGGAAAACCATATACTGAGTACTGAGTACACACCAGGACCACCAGGACCACCATATACTGAGTACTGAGTACACACCAGGACCACCATATACTGAGTACTGAGTACACACCAGGAAAACTATGTACTGAGTACTGAGTACACACCAGGACCACCAGGAAAACCATATACTGAGTACTGAGTACTGAGTACTGAGTACACACCATGAAAACCTTCCTAATATGGAACATATACTGAGTACTGAGTACTGAGTACACACCAGGAAAACCTTCCTAATATGGAACATATACTGAGTACTGAGTACTGAGTACACACCAGGAAAACCTTCCTAATATGGAGTTGCACCCCCTTTTTTCACCTCAGATCAGCTTCAATTCATCAGGACATGGACTCTACAAGGTATAGACAGCGTTCCACAGGGATGATGGACCATGTGGACTCTACAAGGTATAGACAGCGTTCCACAGGGATGCTGGACCATGTGGACTCTACAAGGTATAGACAGCGTTCCACAGGGATGCTGGACCATGTGGACTCTACAAGGTATAGACAGCGTTCCACAGGGATGATGGACCATGTGGACTCTACAAGGTATAGACAGCGTTCCACAGGGATGATGGACCATGTGGACTCTACAAGGTATAGACAGCGTTCCACAGGGATGCTGGACCATGTGGACTCTACAAGGTATAGACAGCGTTCCACAGGGATGCTGGACCATGTGGACTCTACAAGGTATAGACAGCGTTCCACAGGGATGCTGGACCATGTGGACTCTACAAGGTATAGACAGCGTTCCACAGGGATGATGGACCATGTGGACTCTACAAGGTATAGACAGCGTTCCACAGGGATGCTAGACCATGTGGACTCTACAAGATATAGACAGCGTTCCACAGGGATGCTGGACCATGTGGACTCTACAAGGTATAGACAGCGTTCCACAGGGATGCTGGACCATGTGGACTCTACAAGGTATAGACAGCGTTCCACAGGGATGCTGGACCATGTGGACTCTACAAGGTATAGACAGCGTTCCACAGGGATGCTGGACCATGTGGACTCTACAAGGTATAGACAGCGTTCCACAGGGATGCTGGACCATGTGGACTCTACAAGGTATAGACAGCGTTCCACAGGGATGCTGGACCATGTTGACTCTACAAGGTATAGACAGCGTTCCACAGGGATGCTGGACCATGTGGACTCTACAAGGTATAGACAGCGTTCCACAGGGATACTGGCCCATGTGGACTCTACAAGGTATAGACAGCGTTCCACAGGGATGCTAGACCATGTGGACTCTACAAGGTATAGACAGCGTTCCACAGGGATACTGGCCCATGTGGACTCTACAAGGTATAGACAGCGTTCCACAGGGATGCTGGACCATGTGGACTCTACAAGGTATAGACAGCGTTCCACAGGGATACTGGCCCATGTGGACTCTACAAGGTATAGACAGCGTTCCACAGGGATGCTAGACCATGTGGACTCTACAAGGTATAGACAGCGTTCCACAGGGATGCTGGACCATGTTGACTCCATTGCTTCCCACAGTTGTGTCAAGTTGGATAGATGTCCTTTGGGTGGTGGACCAGTCTTGAAACACACGGGAAACAGTTGAGTGTGAAAAACCCAGCAGCTTTGCAGTTCTTGACACACTCAAACTGGTGTGCCTGGCACCTACTACCATACACTGTTCAAAGGCACCTAAATATTTGGTCTTGCCCATTCACCCTCTGTTCCCTCCCTCCCTCCCTCCACCTTCTCTCACCCTCCCACTTCTCTCTCCCTCCCTCCCTCCCTTCCTCCCTCCCTCCCTCCCTCCCTCCCTCCCTCCCTCCCTCCCTCCCTCCCCTCACCCTCCCTCTCTCCCTCCCTCCCTCTCTCCACCTTCTCTCACCCTCCCCCTTCTCTCTCCCTCCCACCCTCCCCTCACCCTCCCTCCCTCCCTCCTCTCTCTCCCTCCCTCCCTCACCCATGCTCTCTCCCTTACCTCCCCCTTCTTCCCCCCTTCTCTCCCTCCCTCCCTCCCCTCACCCTCCCTCCCTCCCTCCCCTCACCTTCCCTCCCTCCCTCCCACCCTCCCTCCCTCCCTCCCCTCACCCTCCCTCCCTCCCTCCCTCCACCTTCTCTCACCCTCCCTCCTTCTCTCTCCATGGTCCAGTAAATGCCATGGTACCCTGCATGTAAATGGTCTCTGCCAGAGAATAATCAGGACACACACTGCCAACAACACATAACAGCTACATATCAAATATGATATTAATACTGCTCATTTTAAATCCACTTTTATTTCTGTGTGTTTGTGTGTCTGTGTTTGTATTGAGATTTTAAGCCAATGTTTAATTCCATTTCAGTTCATTTCAAGGGCTTTATTGGCATGGGAAACACATGTTTACATTGCAAAAGCAAGTGAAATAGATAATAAACAGAAGTGAAATAAACAATATAAAATGAACTGGCAACATAACAGAATAATGATCCATCTCCACCTGCCCCCGTCAGTGAGATGCTGCTGTGTATTTACAGGTCTGTGTCTCAAATGGCTTCATATTCCCTTTACAGTGCACTACTTTAGACCAGGGTGGAACCCTATTCCCTATATAGTGCACTACTTTAGACCAGGGTGGCACCCTATTCCCTGTACAGTGCACTACTTTAGACCAGAGCCCACCGGGAATAGGTTGGCATTTGGTAGTCAAACCATTTGGTAGTCACATCATTTTGTTGTCACGCCATTTGGTAGTCACACCATTTGGTAGTCACACCATTTGGTAGTCAAACCATTTGGTAGTCACACCATTTGGTAGTCACGCCATTTGGTAGTCACACCATTTGGTAGTCACGCCATTTGGTAGTCACACCATTTGGTAGTCACGCCATTTGGTAGTCACACCATTTTAGTAGTCACGCCATTTGGTAGTCACGCCATTTGGTTGTCACACCATTTGGTAGTCAAACCACTTGGTAGTCACGCCATTTGGTAGTCACGCCATTTGGTAGTCACGCCATTTGGTAGTCGCACCATTTGGTAGTCACACCATTTGGTAGTCACACCATTTGGTAGTCACACCATTTGGTAGTCAAACCATTTGGTAGTCACACCATTTGGTAGTCGCGCCATTTGGTAGTCACGCCATTTGGTAGTCACACCATTTGGTAGTCACACCATTTGGTAGTCACGCCATTTGGTAGTCTCGCCATTTGGTAGTCACACCATTTGGTAGTCACACCATTTGGTAGTCACACCATTTGGTAGTCACGCCATTTGGTAGTCTCGCCATTTGGTACTCACTCCATTTGCTAGTCACACCAGGTAATTGATGCTTTAGTATCTGTCTGTTCTCTAGTTCTTCAATGTGATACTTTGTTTCCTGTGACCTTTAGTATCTGTCTGTTCTCTAGTTCTTCAACGTGATACTTTGTTTCCTGTGACCTTTAGCATCTGTCTGTTTTCTAGTTCTTCAACGTGATACTTTGTTTCCTGTGACCTTTAGTATCTGTCTGTTCTCTAGTTCTTCAACGTGATACTTTGTTTCCTGTGACCTTTAGCATCTGTCTGCTTTCTGTCTCTTCAGATCCTCACAGTGGTCCACATCAGAGGCGTTGTTTAGTGGACTGGCTGCAGTGTATATATGTGTACATGATTTCTCTGTCTGTCCATCCATTGACATGCTCTTATTCTTCTACCAGAATTAGTTTAAATGTCTGTCTGTGCTCCTTATCTATGCTACTGTGAGGATGATGTGCACTCCCCTTATTGGTTAAAGGTATTTTAAAAAGGGCCAATACTGTACATGCTATCAACTTAAGATGGTAACCAATATTTGCTACGACAAAGGTGCTGCATGAAAGAGAAGATGTCGAAGAAGTCTCGGATTCAATTTGGTTTCAATTATCTTATATAAAAGCAACAGTACACCTAATATTTCCTGAATATGATCTTGTGATTCTATAATACAGAACATCCTGGTGCAATAACCGTGGAAACGTAGCTGTATAACTCAATCTTCAATTGTGTGAATGTTTGGTATCGAGAAATGTATTTCTGTAAGAAAGTGGAACAAAATGAAAATGGTGCTTTGTCAAATATGATACACATTGTTCGGAGCTCCTTTTATGGAGCCCAGAATGTGTTTAGTCGACTCCAAACCTTCCTTAGACACAACATTTGCTTGTATAGAAGTCAGAAAGCCATGTGGACTGCCGGGCAGCGAAGGAAGAGAGAGGGAAAGAGGAGAGTAATAACAGTGATAAGTCACACACTGGAATAATGAATAATGACACAAATCTATAACGTGCCAAAAGAGGACAAGATTGATGCATTATTTCACTCCTGTGAATCAGATGTTACCCGTCCTTGACCCTACCCCTCTCTCTCTGTGTGTGTGTGTGTTCCTTTCTCTCTCTCTCTCTTTGTGTGTTCCTTTCTCTCTCTCTCTCTCTCTCTCTCTCTCTCTCTCTCTCTCTCTCTCTCTCTCTGTGTGTTCCTTTCTCTCTCTCTCACTGGCCCTGTCTCTCTCTACCTTTCTCTCTCTCTCTCACTGGCCCTGTCTCTCTCTCTACCTGTCTCTCTCTACCTTTCTCTCTCTGTCATTGACCCTGTCTCTCTACCTTTCTCTCTCTCTCTCACTGGCCCTGTCTCTCTCTCTACCTGTCTCTCTCTACTTTTCTCTCTCTCTCACTGGCCCTGTCTCTCTACCTTTCTCTCTCTCTTTATCTGTCTTTCCGCTCAAATCGAAAGGTAACAAAGAAGATTGGAAGGATGTTTCGGCATCAGACACCATCAGATACGATCAATCACAATCTTCAAATATACTGGTTGTATATCCCAAATGATACCCTATACACTCCATAGCGCACTACTTTTTTGACTCATGGAGATGGGTTCAGACTGATCCAGACCTAAAAATCCAATTGGACGGGATTTTAGGATTTCCGAGGTTCTGTGTCCAGATTGTCTAATAAGAGTTATGTGCAATAAATCCTTTACTATAGAACCCCTGTTGGGTCCGTTTTTGATCTTTATAGCATCCTACCTACAGGAACACTGAGATTCTACTTTATTCTCCCTAGTTGCACACTTACGGAGAATTCCGAAAGGATAGAGAATTCCAAAAGGATAGAGAATTCCGAAAGGATAGAGAATTCCGAAAAGATACAGAGAATTCCGAAAGGAGAGAATTCCGAAAGGATACAGAGAATTCCGAAAAGATACAGAGAATTCCGAAAGGATAGAGAATTCCGAAAAGATACAGAGAATTCCGAAAGGAGAGAATTCCGAAAGGATACAGATAATTCCGAAAGGATAGAGAGAATTCTGAAAGGATAGAGAGAATTCTGAAAGGATAGAGAATTCTGAAAGGATAGATAATTCTGAAAGGATAGAGAATTATGAAAGGATACAGAGAATTCTGAAAGGATACAGAGAATTCTGAAAGGATAGAGAATTCTGAAAAGATAGAGAATTCCACTCCTTTATGGCCGAACATCAAGTCTATTGCAGGGGGCCAGCTAATTGGAAAGCCAGCCATGGTAACGGCATGCGGGTTGCTGGAGGGAGTAACATAATTAGACAAACTGGAGAAATAGGGATAGTTCACAGATAGGTGACATGTAGTTGGCAGGGCTACCTTTGGATGAGGGAGAGAGGGATGGAGGGAGAAGGATGGAGGAGGGATGGAGGGAGGAAGAGGGATGGAAAAGGAAAGAATGGAGGAAGGATGGAGGGAGAAGGATGGAGTAGGGATGGAGGGAGAAGGATGGAGGAGGGATGGATGGAGGAAAAAGGATGGAAAAGGAAAGAATGGAGGAAGGATGGAGGGAGAAGTATGGAGGAGGGATGGAAGGAGGAAGAAGGATGGAGGAGGGATCAAATCAAATCAAATCAAATCAAAAAAGGAGGGATGGAGGGAGGGGAATGAGGGAGAGTGGATGAAGGATGGAGGGAGAAGGATGGAGGAGGGATGGAGGGAGGAAGAAGGATGGAGGGAGGAACATAATTAGACAAACTGGAGAAATAGGGATAGTTCACAGATAGGTGACATGTAGTTGGCAGGGCTACCTTTGGATGAGGGAGAGAGGGATGGAGGGAGAAGGATGGAGGAGGGATAGAGGGAGATAAAGAGGGATGGAGGAGGGATGGAGGGAGGAAGAAGGATGGAGGAGGGATGGAGGGAGAAGGATGGAGGAGGGATGGAGGGAGGAAGAAGGATGGAGGAGGGATGGAGGGAGAAGGATGGAGGGAGACAAAGAGGGATGTGTTGTGGCAGTGAAAAATTTCATATGCAAAAGTTGTCCTCCTGTCTGTCTGTCTGTCCGTCCGTCCCACCGTCCGTCTATTAGGTCATTGTATTGGGTCAACTCCTCTCAGCCACCAAGAAGGCGGCTTATTGTCATCGCTCTCCAACTTCACTGTCTCTATCATCTATGGCTACAGCCCAAATAGCACCCTATTCCCAATATAGTACCCTGGTGTCATGATCAGTCATGATGTCTATATGATCTATCAGAGTATTGTCCGTGCTGAATAGGTAATAGGCGTGTTACTATACAATACGCTTACTGTCACATTTAGATGTGCTAATGTACATACCATAACTTCTATCACGTTGTTATGGGAGTTAGATCCTATACTATTACCACATTACACTACACTGTAAAACTTTCTTGTTGTTTTGACAGTATCACACAATAAAACAGTAAAGTATTGTAATACTTATTTACAGTAAATGGCGATACACTGAGTGATTTCGGGCAAAAACAGTACATTATACTGTAACTGCACAGCATTCTGTGCGATAGGCAACTGGCAATTTTTTCAATCAATTCTGTTTGATAAGATTGAAAAACATCAAGCTCCGAAGTGAACCAACCAAACAAGGTGTGTACAGCATTGAAATGATTAAAAAAATATATATTTACACACAATTTTACAAAGTCATAGTTAACTGTGATGTACATGGTAAATGTATGCATTATTCAACAGTAAAATACTGTAAAGTATGGTGCATTGTGGGAAAACGTTGTGGGCAGGGAAAGAGTTGCTGTATTTCAAATGTTGCTGTAATTCCACCCCACAGAATACAGTAATTTACCATATTTTAGGAGCGCCAAAAACTCTAACTATTAGTGGTTGCATGGTATTGTTGTTTCTGTGTCGTTAACATATTTTGAGGCGTGCCTTGCAAGAGGCTATATTTGTGCCCCCGGGTGCTGTACCAATTTAACTGATATGTGATCGTAGTGGCCCAGCAGTGACATGTGTACAGGGGACAGATTGGAATGGCAGCTTGTGTCAAACATTTCACGGTTGAGTATTTACCTTGTCCTTTGGTCTGTTTTGCCCTGTAGGCACTGCATGGTTGGAAGTCTTTCTTAATTTAATAAGGCCTCTAGAAGTGCAACTTATGTCAAATGTTCTATTTTATATGAAAGCATTTCTAGAGGCCTTAACAAAAGGCCTTCATTGATAGGCTGTACCATGTAAACACATTACCTAGCAACCAACCTGCTTTCACCAATCCCATAAAATGATGGAAATGATGGTGAAATACTGTAAAATACAAACTCCATCTCCTCTCAATGAATTAAATGAATGAATTAATCCAATCGTGTATTCATTCATTACAATCGTATGAATGCGATTACAGTAATGCACCGTACCGTTGTTTTACAGAAACTTAAAGGAAGCCAGTTGTCTGTAAGTTAAAACGTAAAAAAAAAAAAGATTACAGTAACAGTATCCGATACCGTAAAATAAGTTACGGTAACATACGGTACCATTATTACTGTAACTTAGAGGCAACTGGCTTCCTGTAAGTTACCGTAAAAAAAATAAACAACAACACAAAAGGTGAATAAACAGATTTAGAGCAGAACGTGGCCAGTCTCTATTCATTAGCATGACATTTACACCCACCCCTGGACATGTGTATTATGTAGCTCTGAGGGTTTCTGAAGCAGCCCTCATCCCCTTCATAACATTATTAGGAGGATATGTCCAGGTTGACTGGTGCTACCGCTGGTCAGAGTGTCTCAGGTGTGCTGTGTGGTCTGACCTGTACTGTCATTTTATACTGCTACCTGACACTTCTCAGGTCATCGTTAGCGAAGAAGAAATGTTCCTGTTAGGTGTTATCGCTGGCCACAGTGCCTCAGGTGTGCTGTGTGGTTTGACGCGTCATTCCATATCTCTGCACAATCAGCCACTTCTCAGGTCATCACTGTAAATCAGAACGTTGAATTGACCTACCTAATTGCCCGGGTCCTGGGGTGATACAGTACCTCAGGTCATCACTGTAAATCAGAACATTGAATTGACCTTCCTATGCCCGGGTCCTGGGGTGATACAGTACCTCAGGTAATCACTGTAAATCAGAATGTTGAATTGACCTACCTATGCCCGGGTACTGGGGTGATACAGTACCTCAGGTCAGAGTGTTTTACCTGTATAATAGCAGTCACTTAACATTCACCAGTTAGTCATTTAACTACCAGTCACTCATGTATAATACCAGTTACTCACCAGTTAGTCATGTATAATACCAGTTACTAACCAGTTAGTCATGTATAATACCAGTTACTCACCAGTTAGTCATGTATAATACTAGTCACTCTCCAGTTAGTCATGTATAATACCAGTCACTCTCCAGTTAGTCATGTATAATACCAGTCACTCACCAGTTAGTCATGTAAATAGCAGTCACTCACTCTCCAGTTAGTCATGTAAATACCAGTCACTCACTCTCCAGTTAGTCATGTAATTACCAGTCACTCACTCTCCAGTTAGTCATGTAAATACCAGTCACTCTCCAGTTAGTCATGCATAACATCAGTCACTCTCCAGTTAGTCATGTGTAATACCAGTCACTCTCCAGATGGTCATGTATAATACTAGTCACTCACCAGTTAGTCATGTAAATAACAGTCACTCTCCAGTTAGTCATGTAAAATACCAGTCACTCTCCAGTTAGTCATGTATAATACCAGTCACTAAACACTCACCAGTTAGTCATGTAAATACCAGTCACTCTCCAGTTAGTCATGTATAATACCAGTCACTCACCAGTTAGTCATGTAAATACCAGTCACTCACCAGTTAGTCATGTAAATACCAGTCACTCTCCAGTTAGTCATGTATAATACCAGTCACTCGCCAGTTAGTCATGTAAATACCAGTCACTCACCAGTTAGTCATGTATAATACCAGTCACTCACCAGTTAGTAATGTATAATACCAGTCACTCTCCAGTTAGTAATGTAAATACCAGTCACTCACCAGTTAGTCATGTATAATACCAGTCACTAACCAGTTAGTCATGTATAATACCAGTCACTCTCCAGTTAGTCATGTGTAATACCAGTCACTCTCCAGATGGTCATGTATAATACTAGTCACTCACCAGTTAGTCATGTAAATACCAGTCACTCACCAGTTAGTCATGTAAATACCAGTCACTCTCCAGTTAGTCATGTATAACACCAGTCACTCTCCAGTTAGTCATGTATAATACCAGTCACTAAACACTCACCAGTTAGTCATGTAAATACCAGTCACTCTCCAGTTAGTCATGTATAATACCAGTCACTAAACACTAACCAGTTAGCCATGTAAATACCAGTCACTCTCAAGTAAGTCATGTATAATACCAGTCACTCTCCAGTTAGTCATGTATAATACCAGTCACTCTCCAGTTAGTCATGTAAATACCAGTCACTCACCAGTTAGTCATGTAAATACCAGTCACTCAGCAGTTAGTCATGTAAATACCAGTCACTCACCAGTTAGTCATGTAAATACCAGTCACTCTCCAGTTAGTCATGTAAATACCAGTCACTCACCAGTTAGTCATGTAAATACCAGTCACTCACCAGTTAGTCATGTAAATACCAGTCACTCACCAGTTAGTCATGTAAATACCAGTCACTCACCAGTTAGTCATGTAAATACCAGTCACTCACCAGTTAGTCATGTAAATACCAGTCACTCTCCAGTTAGTCATGTAAATACCAGTCACTCACCAGTTAGTCATGTATAATACCAGTCACTCTCCAGTTAGTCATGTATAATACCAGTCACTCTCCAGTTAGTCATGTATAATACCAGTCACTCTCCAGTTAGTCATGTATAATACCAGTCACTCTCCAGTTAGTCATGTATAATACCAGTCACTCTCCAGTTAGTCATGTATAATACCAGTCACTCTCCAGTTAGTCATGTATAATACCAGTCACTCTCCAGTTAGTCATGTATAATACCAGTCACTCTCCAGTTAGTCATGTAAATACCAGAAGTAGTTATTTTAATTTACCTACCTGGTTGAATACAGGTTAAATATTGAAATAAAAAGGTATGTGTAATTCAATACAGTTCCTTCCTCTTTTAAAGTACACGTACTTAGCTATATCTGTCCCTGTCACTATGGTTACCGCCGTGGTTCCGTCTGGACATCTAGGTCATGATAAGGTTCTGCATCTCAAATGGCACCATGTCCACTATGTAGTGCACTACTTTTAATCAGGGCCCATAGGGGACTAGTCAAAAGTAGTGCACTACTTTTAATCAGGGCCCATAGGGGACTAGTCAAAAGTAGTGCACTATATAGGGAATAGGGTGTTATTTTGGACACCGCCCAGCACATCACATAACCGCTGAGATGCCCTACAGAGGAGGACAGGATGTCTAGGGATGTGTCCTATCAGACCCTGGTCAGTAGAGCCCTAAATAGTGAACAGGGTGTCAACCAGGGTGAACAGGGTGTCAATCAGGGTGAACAGGGTGTCAACCAGGGTGCACAGGGTGTCAACCAATGTGAACAGGGTGTCAACCAGGGTGAACAGGGTGTCAACCAGGGTGAACAGGGTGTCAATCAAGGTGAATAGGGTGTCAACCAGGGTGAACAGGGTATCAACAAGGGTGAACAGGGTGCCAACCAGGGTGAACAGGGTGCCAACCAGGGTGAACAGGGTGCCAACCAGGGTGAACAGCGTGTCAACCAGGGTGAACATGGTGCCAACTATGGTTAACAGTGTGTCAACCAGGGTGCCAACCAGGGTGAACAGGGTGTCAACCAGGGTGAACAGGGTGTCAACCAGGGTGAACAGGGTGTCAACCAGGGTGAACAGGGTGCAAACCAGGGTGAACAGGGTGCCAACCAGGGTGAACAGGGTGCCAACCAGGGTGAACAGGGTGACAACCAGGGTGTCAACCAGGGTGTCAACCAGGATGAACAGGGTGTCAACAAGGGTGCCAACCAGGGTGAACAGGGTGTCAACCAGGGTGAACAGGGTGCCAACCAGGGTGAACAGGATGCCAACCAGGGTGAACAGGGTGCCAACCAGGGTGAACAGGGTGCCAACCAGGGTGAACAGGGTGCCAACTAGGGTGAACAGGGTGTCAACCAGGGTGCCAACCAGGGTGAACAGAGTGCCATCCAGGGTGAACAGGGTGCCAACCAGGGACTCAGTCTGTCTTAAACCAACCCAATAATAACACAAAACTAACATCTGTAGTTAATTGTTTTCTTAATTGCTAACTTTCACCACTTAACACTCACGTACCAACCCTGAAGTCTAAATCCCTTTTCTGGAGATTAATGACATTTTAAATTTCTGTTTTGATCTTTTGGAAATACGTCGTGTCTATTCGGGAACATTTATTTAATTTTTGTTTCATTCATAATTGCCAATATATTAATATTTGCAATTTGTAGCTATATTTGCATACTACAACAATAATGTTTCTTTGTTATTTAGTTGCTCGGGTTCTTTCTCAGTGTTGTGTGCAGAAAATAATTACCTTTTAACAATGTAACTATTAGCCCTCTTTCTCCCTCTGCCCCCAGGCACTTCTGCCTATTCAAAACAAAATCAAATCAAATTTGATTTGTCACATACACATGGTTAGCAGATGTTAATGCGAGTGTAGCGAAATGCTTGTGCTTCTAGTTCCGACAATGCAGTAATAACCAACAAGTAATCTAGCTAACAATTCCAAAACTACTGTCTTGTACACAGTGTAAGGGGATAAAGAATATGTACATAAGGATATATGAATGAGTGATGGTACAGAGCAGCATAGGCAAGATGCAGTAGATGGTATCGAGTACAGTATATACATATGAGATGAGTATGTAAACAAAGTGGCATAGTTAAAGTGGCTAGTGATACATGTATTACATAAGGATACAGTCGATGATATAGAGTACAGTATATACGTATGCATATGAGATGAATAATGTAGGGTAAGTAACATTATATGAGGTAGCATTGTTTAAAGTGGCTAGTGATATATTTACATCATTTCCCATCAATTCCCATTATTAAAGTGGCTGGAGTTGAGTCAGTGTCAGTGTGTTGGCAGCAGCCACTCAATGTTAGTGGTGGCTGTTTAACAGTCTGATGGCCTTGAGATAGAAGCTGTTTTTCAGTCTCTCGGTCCCAGCTTTGATGCACCTGTACTGACCTCGCCTTCTGGATGATAGCGGGGTGAACAGGCAGTGGCTCGGGTGGTTGATGTCCTTGATGATCTTTATGGCCTTCCTGTGACATCGGGTGGTGTAGGTGTCCTGGAGGGCAGGTAGTTTGTTTATTGTGGATAGGTGTGTGCTTGTGTTTGTGTTTGTGTTTGTGCGTGTGTTTGTGCGTTTGTGTGTGTGCGTTTGTGTGTGTTTGCGTGTTAAACCATAGGTAGCTAATGAGTTCGTATATTGCTATCGTTTGGAGTATGTTTTCTAAATGTAAGGATAACTACACTGGCTCTATTCGTCGTTTATTAAAATATCTTCTTACCTTGTCCTCCTTTAACAACGGCTGAAAATGTGTATTGATATTGGTGAGAGTGGTCTTATATTAATTTAATAAAACAACGGCTGAAGAGGTGTACACCTCCGTATTAGCACTTCTCTTCAGCTCTGTTGCTGTGACCAGACTGTGACCAGGAAGTGACCAGACAGTGACCAGGAAGTGACCAGACTGTGACCAGGAAGTGACCAGACAGTGACCAGACACTGACCAGACAGTGACCAGACTGTGACCAGGAAGTGACCAGACAGTGACCAGGAAGTGACCAGACAGTGACCAGACACTGACCAGACAGTGACCAGAATGTGACCAGGAAGTGACCAGACAGTGACCAGACACTGACCAGACACTGACCAGACAGTGACCAGGAAGTGACCAGACAGTGAAAAGACTGTGACCAGAATGTGACCAGGAAGTGAGCAGACAGTAACTGTGAATTTTGGCCCATTCCTCTTGACAGAGCTGGTGTAACTTAGTCAGGTTTGAAGGCCTCTTTCTCGCACATGCTTTTTCAGTTCTGCCCACAACTTTTCTACAGTATTGAGGTCAGGGCTTTGTGATGGCCACTCCAATACCTTCACTTTGTTGTCCATAAGCCATTTTGACACAACTTTGGATATTTGCTTGGGGTCATTGTCCATTTGGAAGACCCATTTGAGACCAAGCTTTAATTTCCTGACTGATGTCTTGAGATGTTGCTTCAATATATCCACATATTTTTCCTGCCTCATGATGGCATCTATTTTGTGAAGTGCACAATTCCCTCCTGCAGCAAAGCACCCCCACAACATGATGCTGCCACACCGTGCTTCACGGTTGGGATGGTGTTCTTCGGCTTGCAAGCCTCCCACTTTTTCCTCCAAACCTAACAATGGTCATTATGGCCAAACAGTTATATTGTTGTTTCATCAGACTAGAGGACATTTCTCCAAAAAGTGCGATATTTGTCCCCCATGTGCAGTTGCAATCCGTAGTCTGGCTTTTCTATGCGGTTTTTGAGCAGTTGCTTCTTCCTTGCTGAGCGGCCTTTCAGGTTGTTGATATAGGATTTGTTTTACTGTGGATATAGATACTTTTGTACCTGTTTCCTCCAGCATCTTCACAAGGTCCTTTGCTCTTGTTCTGGGATTGATTTGCACTTTTCGCACCAAAGTATGTTCATCTCTAGGAGACAGAAGGAGTCTCCTTCCTGAGCGGTATGACGGCTGCGTGGTCCCATGGTGTTTGTACTTGGATACTATTGTTTGTACAGATGAACGTGGTACCTTCAGGCCTTTGGACATTTCTTCCAAGGATGAACCAGACTTGTGGAGGTCAACAATTTATTTTCTTAGGTCTTGGCTGATTTATTTTGATTTTCCCATGATGTGAAGCAAAGAGGCACTGAGTTTGAAGGTAGGCCTTGAAATACATCCACAGGTACACCTCCAATTGTCTCAAATTATGTGAATTAGCCTATCAGAAACTTCTAAAGCAATAACATCATTTTCTGGAATTTTCATAGCTGTTTAAAGGCTCAGTCAACTTAATGTATGTAAACTTCTGACCCACTGAAATTGTGATAGAGTGAATTATAAGTTAAATAATTTGTCTTTAAACAATTGTTGGAAAAATAACTGTCACGTTTGGATCTTAGTTCTTTTATTATGTTTTTGCTTTAGTATGGTCAGGGCGTGAGTTGGGTGGGTTGTCTATTTTCCCTTTTCTATGTTTTGGGGATTTCTGTGTTTGGCCTGGTATGGTTCTCAATCAGAGGCAGCTGTCATCGTTGTCCCTGATTGAGAAACATATTTAGGTAGCCTGGTTTCACTTTGAGTTGTGGGTGATTATTTTCCGTGTCAGTGTTTGTTACACGGGACCGTTTCGTTTGTTTCACTTTGTTATTTTGTATTTTTGTGGTGTTCAGTTTGTCTTATTAAAAATGGACACTTACCCCGCTGTAAACTGGTCCGACCTCTCTTACTCTTCATCAGAGGAAGACGACGAACGCTACAATAACTTGTCATGCTCCAAGTAGTATTTTTTAAATAATCGAACCGACACCGAAGTGACCTCAAAAACCACAAATAAGCACTAATGATCAATGATCAGACTAGAGACTTCTCATCAGAAACTAAGCAATGCAATCAGTGATCACACTGGAGACTTCTCATCAGAAACTAAGCAATGCAATCAGTGATCACACTGGAGACTTCTCATCAGAAACTAAGCAATGCAATCAGTGATCACACTGGAGACTTCTCATCAGAAACTAAGCAATGCAATCCGTGATCACACTAAAGAATAATCTCATTGGTTGAAAATCACTTCCGCAGGAAACAGACAAAAGTTGCATATTCAAATGTCTTATAGTTCAACCAACGCTGCGCAAAAAAGGAAATGTCCATGAATTATAATCCACAAAATCCTATTTCCTGTTGCTGCAGGATTATTTTCCTGCTGTAGCAAACTGGCTCAAATTAAGATCCTACACCTCTAATCTAATCTAATAACCATTCTATGCATACAATACCAAGCCCTTATCGCACGAGAAAATTATTCACATTGGACTCATTACAAATGGCACCTTGTTCCCCATGTAGCGCACTACTTTTGACCAGGGCCCATTTGGACTCTTATCAAATGTAGTGCACTTCATAGGGAATAGGGTGTCATTTGGAACACATGCGTGCACTATACATCTCACAAGTTTATTCTAATCTTTGCTTGTCTGTTTTTTAACACACAAAGAGGAGAGATATTATTAGACAAACAAATGCATTAAGTCTGGCTGAAGCTAAGCGATAAGTGAACAAGAGGTTTTTCCTCATATATACGTTTGAGATGATTGATGAAAATAGTTTTTCCTTGATGATGATAGTATTCTGCTTCCTATCTGATTTAAACACTCAAAGTCTCCATTGTCAAACCTCGGAACAAAACTCTTCATTATTACTCAAGAACAAACGTTTAATAAAATATGTATCTTCACAATTAAATAATTAAAGAAAGCTCAATCCTATCGAGAGAAGACTTTCATGTGTCTTTCAAAGCAGACAGAATGGACGGTTACGAGTAAAGGAGGGTTATTCATATCTAAATGTAGAGCGCAGTAGAAGTACTAGGAGCACTGAAAAAGAGGAGAACATTACCTTCTCATTCCGACTACGTTCATTCTTAGTTTACAGGTAGCCTAGAGGTTAGGGAATAGGGCCTGTAACCGAAAGGTTGCTGGTTTGAATACCGGAGCCGGCAAGGCTAAAAATGTGCCCTTGAGCAAGGCATTAAACCCTAATTTGTTCCAGGGGAACCCTGTCACTATGGCCCTGTAAAACAGCACATTTCACTGCACCTATCTGGTGTACTTGACAATAAAACAGATTTATACATTATATATTATATGTAGAATAAGTACAACACCAACGAACAGAAGGTGCATTAACCTTGAACATCAAATTAGATACTGTGTATTGGGAATAGATTCATCAATGTTCTTTACATCCTAATATACACAAACATATTGAACACATGTTGAATTAATAAACTCTCGCCTTCATAATAAATAATTGATAAAGACATCTTAAACTATTAGCTCTCTTGTTATCTAAGATGATGACACTATAACAACAGAGCTGTATTAGAGGTGAGAATCAATCTGTTATCTAAGATGATAACAATATAACAACAGAGATGTACTAGAGAGAATTAACTTGTTATCTAAGATGATAACACTATAACAACAGAGCTGTACTAGAGAGAATCAACCTGTAATCTAAGATGATACCACTATAACAACAGAGATGTATTAGAGAGAATCAACTTGTTATCTAAGATGATAACACTATAACAACAGAGCTGTATTAGAGGTGAGACTCAATCTGTTATCTAAGATGATGACACTATAACAACAGAGACGTATGAGAGAATCAACTTGTTATCTAAGATGATAACACTATAACAACAGAGTTGTATTAGAGGTGAGACTCAACCTGTTATCTAAGATGATAACACTATAACAACAGAGCTGTACGAGAGAGACTCAACCTGTTATCTAAGATGATAACACTATAACAACAGAGCTGTACTAGAGAGAATCAAACTGTTATCTAAGATGATAACACTATAACAACAGAGCACACACAATCAAACACACACACACACGCAACACATACACACACACACAAACACACACACACACACACGCATGCAAACACACACACACACGCATGCAATCACACACACACACGCAAACACACACACACATGCAAACACACACACAAACACACACACACACACAAACACATACACACACACACAAACACACACACACAAACACACACACACACACGCAAACTTACACACACACACGCAAACAAACACACACACACTCAAACATACACACACACACACACACGCAAACACACACACACGCAAACACACACGCAAACACACACACACAATCAAACACACACACACACGCAAACACACACACACACACACACAAACACACACACACGCATGCAAACACACACACACACATGCATGCAAACACACACACACACAAACACACACACACGCATGCAAACACACACACACACTATGCGTCTCCCCATCCTGGCCTTACTGTTCTGTACCATTGTTGAATTAAAGGAATCAAGGTGTCTGGCTTAAAGATGCATGAGGAGAGCTCTGTCATGACACAGCATCTATTACAATGGTACCTGGGCTCAATAAATCTGGAATCAAGGTGTCTGGCTTAAAGATGCATGAGGAGAGCTCTGTCATGACACAGCATATATTACAATTCTACCTGGGCTCAATAAATCTGTCATGACACAGCATCTATTACAATGGTACCTGGTCTAAATAAATCTGTCATGACACAGCATCTTTTACAATGCTACCTGGGCTCAATAAATCTGTCATTACACAGCATCTATTACAATGCTACCTGGGCTCAATAAATCTGTCATGACACAGCATCTATTACAATGGTACCTGGTCTCAATAAATCTGTCATTACACAGCATCTTTTACAATGCTACCTGGGCTCAATAAATCTGTCATGACACAGCATCTATTACAATGGTACCTGGTCTCAATAAATCTGTCATTACACAGCATCTATTACAATGCTACCTGGGCTCAATAAATCTGCCATGACACAGCATCTATTACAATGGTACAATACATCTGGCATGACACAGCATCTATTACAATGGTACAATAAATCTGTCATGACACAGCATCTATTACAATGGTACCTGGGCTCAATAAATCTGTCATGACACAGCATCTATTACAATGGTACAATACATCTGGAATGACACAGCATCTATTACAATGGTACCTGGTCTGAATAAATCTGTCATGACACAGCATCTATTACAATTCTACCTGGGCTCAATAAATCTGTCATGACACAGCATCTATTACAATGGTACAATACATCTGGAATGACACAGCATCTATTACAATGGTACCTGGTCTGAATAAATCTGTCATGACACAGCATCTATTACAATGGTACCTGGGCTCAATAAATCTGTAATGACACAGCATCTATTACAATGGTATCTAGGCTCAATAAATCTGTCATAACACAGCATCTATTACAATGGTACCTGGGCTCAATAAATCTGTCATGACACAGCATCTATTACAATGGTACCTGGGCTCAATAAATCTGTCATGACAAAGCATCTATTACAATGGTACAATACATCTGGAATGAAACAGCATCTATTACAATGGTACCTGGGCTCAATAAATCTGTAATGACACAGCATCTATTACAATGGTATCTGGGCTCAATAAATCTGTCATAACACAGCATCTATTACAATGGTACCTGGGCTCAATAAATCTGTCATGACACAGCATCTATTACAATGCTACCTGTGCTCAATAAATCTGTCATGACACAGCATCTATTACAATGCTACGTGTGCTCAATAAATTTGTCATGACACAGCATCTATAACAATGGTACAATAAATCTGTCATGACACAGCATCTATTACAATGGTACCTGGGCTCAATAAATCTGTCATGACACAGCATCTATTACAATGGTACAATATATCTGTCATGACACAGCATCTATTACAATGGTACCTGGTCTCAATAAATCTGTCATGACACAGCATCTATTACAATGTTACCTGGGCTCAATAAATCTGTCATGACACAGCATCTATTACAATGCTACCTGTGCTCAATAAATCTGTCATGACACAGCATCTATTACAATGCTACCTTGGCTCAATAAATCTGGCGTGACACAACATCTATTACAATGGTGCCTGGGCTCAATAAATCTGGCGTGACACAGCATCTATTACAATGGTACCTGGGCTCAATAAATCTGTCATGACACAGCATTTATTACAATGGTACCTGGGCTCAATAAAATGTCATGACACAGCATCTATTACAATGGTACCTGGGCTCAATAAATATAATAGATTTGCTGGTGAATTGTACCAGGTTACACACACACCAGTACACTTACGCATATACGCACACAGACACAAACACAAACACAAACACAGGCACAGGCACAGGCACAGGCACAGGCACAGGCACAGGCACAGGCACAGGCACAGGCACAGGCACAGGCACAGGCACAGGCACAGGCACAGGCAGACAGACAGACAGACAGACAGACAGACAGACAGACAGACAGACAGACAGACAGACAGACAGACAGACAGACAGACAGACAGACAGACAGACAGACAGAGAGACAGACAGACAGACACAGACAGACAGACAGACAGACAGACAGACAGACAGACAGACAGCTAATTTCCTCGAGTGCTTTGATTGCATTGATTAAAGTAATTGGTTTCCTCATAAGCATTCATATCCAGACAATCAATGACTGCTAAGGAGTGTTGTGTTAAAGCCACAGAGCCTCCATCTAGGTACTCCTCCATTTTAAAACATATTCTGGAAGCTAAAGAAATGCATGAAATAATGTCTCCATTCGTTTTCTCCACATGTATTCTATTACAGCCTAATCCATACTTTGAAATTATATTACTATGTGTGCTAAACATATATTTATATATTTTTTTATAAATAAAAAATATATATATAAAACATTTAAGAGATTAATAATGTTACTGTCCCCACTTCAACCCAAAAATACTTAAACACATTTAATTTTGTCCTTGAAACATTGCATTTAAATACTGTAGAATACCATTTATTTACATGGAGGACAGCTCCTACTGGGGAGAGCCAATATGGCCGACCGTGGCTTCAAAACTCTCTCAATGGCCAATACATAGCATCAGCTATCCAGGGTTTATATAGATCGTTGGTTGTAACCAGTGATTCACAGTGTCAGCTGAAGTTCCACATGCCCAGCAGTCGGGGTTAGTGCACCGCCAGCAGTTGTGTACAGAAATGGGCTGGCCATATGGCTGTTCTGGGCTAGTCTAAGTCGGCGGTTCTGCAGAGTAACCCTTATTTGGCTAATAATGGGGACCTCAAGGGGGTGGGGGGGGTGGGGGGGGTGGGGGTGGGGGGGGGGAATAAGTCCGGTGTGTTAGAAATGCTGGGGACCAATTTCTGGGCCCCGTTCTGTCCCTGCTTGGATACGGTTGTTTTTCATTAAGGCAGTGGAAACTTCCAGCATTGTTCGGGGAGGCCAGCGAAGGCTAGTGACTATGTGAGTCCATGTAATCACAAATGGCTGGGTTATTGTTTTACTGGCAGCAGGAAACGCTCAGATTTCTAGGTTTGTGCATTAAACATGATGCAACCTAATAAAATATTAAGGAGTTCTGCTGAAGTCATACAGGTCGCCTCCCAAATAAGACCCTGTTCCCTTTATAGTGCACTACTTTTGACCAGAGCCCTATGGAACAGATGAGCCCTAAAGTAGTGCACTACGTAGGGAATAGGGTGCCATTTGGTACAAAGCCGACAGTCTGAACCTGAACAATTGATTCCTGTGTTTCTTCTGTTCTTGCTGAGTACCTGCGTGTGTGTGTGTGTGTGTGTGTGTGTGTGTGTGTGTGTGTGTGTGTATGTGTGTGTGTGTGTGTGTGTGTGTGCGTAGACATGTGTATGCTGTTACAGTCTGTCATCCAGTACCCTGGCTCGTCCCAGTATGTTATGTTGACAACTTGGCAGTGTGATTGACACCTGAGACAGACCAGTTTGTCCTATTTCAGCAAGTCAGTCTGACGACACTGATCTCACGTCTCACATACCTCCCTATTCCCTTTATAAGGGGATCTGATCTAAAGTAGTGCACCTTGTAGGGAACAGGGTGCCATTTGGGAAACAGAACACTGTATAATAAAAGCAAATTGGCAGTATACAGACATTGGTTACCAGGCCAACATGCTATACAGACATTGGTTACCAGGGCAACATGCTATACAGACATTTGCATCCAGGCCAACATGCCATACAGACATTGGTTACCAGGCCAACATGCTATACAGACATTTGCAACCAGGCCAACATGCTATACAGACATTTGCAACCAGGCCAACATGCTATACAGACATTTGCAAACAGGCCAACATGCTATACAGACATTGGTTACCAGGGCAACATGCTATACAGACATTTGCAACCAGGCCAACATGCTATACAGACATTGGTTACCAGGCCAACATGCTATACAGACATTTGCAACCAGGCCAACATGCTATACAGACATTTGCAACCAGGCAAACATGCTATACAGACATTTGCAAACAGGCCAACATGCTATACAGACATTGGTTACCAGGGCAACATGCTATACAGACATTTGCAACCAGGCCAACATGCTATACAGACATTGGTTACCAGGGCAACATGCTATACAGACATTTTCAACCAGGCCAACATGCTATACAGACATTGGTTACCAGGGCAACATGCTATACGGACATTTGCAACCAGGCCAACATGCTATACAGACATTGGTTACCAGGGCAACATGCTATACAGACATTTTCAACCAGGCCAACATGCTATACAGACATTGGTTACCAGGGCAACATGCTATACAGACATTTGCAACCAGGCCAACATGCTATACAGACATTGGTTACCAGGGCAACATGCTATACAGACATTTGCAACCAGGCCAACATGCTATACAGACATTGGTTACCAGGGCAACATGCTATACAGACATTTGCAACCAGGCCAACATGCTATACAAATCAAATCAAATTAAATATTATTTGTCACATACAAGCGAAATGCTTGTGCTTCTAGTTCCGACAATGCAGTAATAACCAACGAGTAATCTAACTAACAATTCCAAAACTACTACCTTATACACACAAGTGTAAAGGGATAAAGAATATGTACATAAATATATATGAATGAGTGATGGTACAGAACGGCAGAGGCAAGATGCAGTAGATGGTATCGAGTACAGTATAAACATATGAGATAAATAATGTAGGGTATGTAAACATTATATTAAGTAGCATTGTTTAAAGTGGCTAGTGATATATTTTACATCAATTCCCATCAATTCACATTATTAAAGTGGCTGGAGTTGAGTCAGTGTGTTGGCAGCAGCCACTCAATGTTAGTGGTGGCAGTTTAACAGTCTGATGGCCTTGAGATAGAAGGTGTTTTTCAGTCTCTCGGTCCCTGCTTTGATGCACCTGTACTGACCTCGCCTTCTGGATGATAGCGGGGTGAACAGGCAGTGGCTCGGGTTGTTGTTGTTGTTGACATTTGCAACCAGGCCAACATGCTATACAGACATTTGCAACCAGGCCAACATGCTATACAGACATTGGTTACCAGGGCAACATGCTATACAGACATTGGTTACCAGGGCAATATGCCATACAGATATTGGTAACCAGGGCAACATGCTATACAGACATTTGCATCCAGGCCAACATGCCATACAGACATTGGTTACCAGGACAACATGCTATACAGACATTTGCAACCAGGCCAACATGCTATACAGACATTTGCAACCAGGTCAACATGCTATACAGACATTTGCAACCAGGCCAACATGCTATACAGACATTTGCAAACAGGCCAACATGCCATACAGACATTGATTTCCAGGCAAACATGCTACACAGACATCGGTTCCCAGGCCAACATGCTATACAGACATTTGCAACCAGGCCAACATGCCATACAGACATTGGTTACCAGGCCAACATGCTATACAGACATTTGCATCCAGGCCAACATGCCACACAGACATTGGTTACCAGGCCTACATGCTATACAGACATTTGCAACCAGGCCAACATGCTATACAGACATTGGTTACCAGGCCAACATGCTATACAGACATTTGCAACCAGGCCAACATGCTATACAGACATTTGCAAACAGGCCAACATGCTATACAGACATTTGCAACCAGGCCAACATGCTATACCGACATTGGTTACCAGGCAACATGCTATACAGACATTTGCAAACAGGCGAATATGCCATACAGATATTGGTTACCAGGGCAACATGCTATACAGACATTGGTTACCAGACCAATATGTTTTACAGACAGTGGTTAACAGGCCAACATGCTATACAGACCCTGGTTACCAGGCCAACATGCTATACAGACACTGATTACCAGGCCAATATGTTTTACAGACAGTGGTTACCAGGCCAACATGCTATACAGACCCTGGTTACCAGGCCAATGTGCTATACAGACATTGGTTACCAGGCCAACATGCCATACAGACATTGGTTACCAAGCCAACATGCCATACAGACATTAGTTACCAAGCCAACATGCTAAACAGACATTGGTTCCCAGGCCAACATGCTATACAGACATTTGCAACCAGGCCAACATGCTATACAGACATTGGTTACCAGGCCAACATGCTATACAGACACTGGTTACCAGGCCAACATACTATACAGACCCTGGTTACCAGGCCAATATGCTATAAAGACATTGGTTACCAGGCCAACATGCTATACAGACATTGGTTACCTGGCCAACATGCTATACAGACATTGGTAACCAGTCTGACATGCTATACAGACACTGGTTACCAGGCCAACATGCTATACAGACACTGGTTACCAGGCCAACATGCTAGCTATTTGAATATGTGGTTGAACAAACAAATCAGAATCTTTATTTACCTACATTACGTATGTAAACACTTATATAAATAGAGTACGTCAACACTTACATAACTACAGTATTAATCATGTTAATTAAAAAATAAAAAATAAAAATAAAATAAAACTATTTGTCACATACACATGGTTAGCAGATGTTAATGTGAGCGTAGCGAAATGCTTGTGCTTCTAGTTCCGACAATGCAGTAATAACCAACGAGTAATCTAACCTAACAATTCCAAAACTACTACCTTATACACACAAGTGTAAATGGATAAAGAATATGTGCATAAAGATATATGAATGAGTGATGGTACAGAACGGCATAGGCAAGATGCAGTAGATGGTATCGAGTACAGTATATACATATACATATGAGATGAGTAATGTAGGCCTATATCACTCACGCCACACCTCCCTCCATCGCCACCTCCCTCTGCCTCTCTCCCTCCTTTCCTCCATCTCTATCTCCAGCTTCCTCTTTCCCTTCCTCCCTCCCTTTCTCTCTCTCTCCCTCTACCTACACCTCCCCTGGCGCTTCTCCCTCCATCAAAGCCAGTCAGTTTCATAATAAATGATAGTGGGGTACAATGCTCTATTTTAGCTGCAGAATCATCAGTCATGCTAAGGCGAGGCAGGGTTTGAGTTTCAAATGGCACCCTGTTCCCTACATAGTGCACTACTTTATACCAGGACCAAATGGCACCCTGTTCCCTACATAGTGCACTACTTTATACCAGGATCAAATGGCACCCTGTTCCCTACATAGTGCACTACTTTATACCAGGACCAAATGGCACCCTGTTCCCTACATAGTGCACTACTTTATACCAGGACGAAATGGCACCCTGTTCCCTACATAGTGCACTACTCTATACCAGGACCAAATGGCACCCTGTTCCCTACATAGTGCACTTCTCTATACCAGGACCAAATGGCACCCTGTTCCCTACATAGTGCACTGCTCTATACCAGGATCAAATGGCACCCTGTTCCCTACATAGTGCACTACTTTATACCAGGATCAAATGGCACCCTGTTCCCTACATAGTGCACTACTCTATACCAGGACCAAATGGCACCCTGTTCCCTACATAGTGCACTGCTCTATACCAGGATCAAATGGCATCCTGTTCCCTACATAGTGCACTACTCTATACCAGGACCAAATGGCACCCTGTTCCCTACATAGTGCACTGCTCTATACCAGGATCAAATGGCACCCTGTTCCTTACATAGTGCACTACTCTATACCAGGACCAAATGGCACCCTGTTCCCTACATAGTGCACTGCTCTATACCAGGACCAAATGGCACCCTGTCCCTACATAGTGCACTACTTTATACCAGGACCAAATGGCACCCTGTTCCCTACATAGTGCAGTACTTTATACCAGGGTCCTATGGGCCTTGGAGTTGTGCACGATATAGGGAACAGGGTGCCATCCTGGTATAAAGAAGTGCACGATATAGGGAACAGGGTGCCATTTAGGATGCACACAGAGCCACCATGAGTTTCTTCTCTATAGCTCACATTCTATCTGGAGAGAGAGATCATTATTAATTTGTATTTATTTGATTTAACCTTTTATTTAACTAGGCAAGTCAGTTAATAACAAATATGTATTTACAATGACGGCCTACCTCGGCCAAACTCGTACAACACTGGGTCAAATGTGCACCACTTTATGGGACTTCCAATCACAGCCAGATGTGATAGAGCCTGGAATTGAACCAGGGTGTCTGTAGTGAAGCCTCTAGCAGTGCCTTAGACCTCTGCGCCACTCGGGAGCCCAGTAGTAATTAGTAGTAGTATGTTTTGATAGGTCGATAGCACCTAATAACATCTCTGTCATTTGTAAATGTTAGTAACCTTTTGTTATTCACAAATTTCTAAACAACTTTAAAGTATTTAGTAATGATTCATAAGTTCATTCATAAGACAGGGCCATTTAAACCATCATTACTTCTGCCTTTTTGCTCTCTTATCAAAAGTGTGTTTATACTTTATAAATACTTAATAAATACTTAATAAATACTTAATAAATACTTTAGAAATGTTTTGAGTGAAATTTATGACAAAAAGATGGACATGCCATTGCTAGACATTCCAGCAGTATCTAATGCTCCTTAAAATAAAAATATAGAGTCTACTGACACACCGGTAAGTCAATTTAAGTAACATAATAAACTAGAGACACAGTATCTGGCCTTCCTCATCTGTGGTGGAAGGTGGCTGAGTGACAGCTGTGTTTGTCAAACCATGAGACATCCTCCATCCTCTTTGCTCAACATCTCCCGCAAATGTCATGAGACTCGTCTGAAGTTAACCGGTAGTCTGAAGGTAACCGGTAGTCTGAAGGTAAACGGTAGTCTGAATGTAACAGGTAGTCTGAAGGTAACAGGTAGTCTGAAGGTAACAGGTAGTCTGAAGGTAACAGGTAGTCTGAAGGTAACAGGTAGCCTGAAGGTAACAGGTAGTCTGAAGGTAACTGGTAGTCTGAAGGTAACAGGTAGTCTGAAGGTAAACGGTAGTCTGAATGTAACCGGTAGTGTGAGGCTCATCTGAAAGTAACCGGTAGTCTGAGGGTAACCGGTAGTCTGAGGGTAACTGGTTGCCTGAAGGTAACCGGTAGTCTGAGGGTAACCGGTAGTCTGAAGGTAACCGGTAGTCTGAAGGTAACCGGTAGTCTGAAGGTAACCGGTAGTCTGAAGGTAACCGGTATTGTGGGGCTCATCTGAAGGTAACCGGTAGTCTGAAGGTAACTGGTTGCCTGAAGGTAACTGGTAGTCTGAAGGTAACTGGTTGCCTGAAGGTAACTGGTAGTCTGAAGGTAACCGGTTGTGTTTGAAGAAATGAATGCAAGTATGGAGGTAGTTTTGTGCCTACTCAAAAAAGGGGTTAAATATGTGTATATAAACATCTATATTTCCTGAGCTTTCTTATATCTCCTAGACTGTTGGACAGACACTTCAAAACCTTATTCCTTGTGGTTAATTTTTGGACTGTCTTTTTTTGCCATGTACAGTATTAATGTATTATTCAATGCATTTAAATGGGCTATAGGAGTAAAGGCCAAATTCTAAATGTTTTAAAAATACATATATATTTGTTATTCCTAAAGGTGTTCTAAAACTCTAAATCAAATAGCTAAATGATCCATGGTAGGACCGTCTTAAAACAAGTAAACTTAAGAATTAATGTCTCAAAAAGGGGTCTAGAACATGTCAAGCGTTGGACTAGTAACCGGAAGGTTGCAAGTTCAAACCCCCGAGCTGACAAGAACATGTCAATGCTTAATACTTAAACCATAAGCACACAATACCTTCTGCCTTCAGAGAAGAGAGACCACGCGTAACAAGAGGCTAAACCACCCCACAACCACACCACAACCAATCCATGATCACCTCACAACCAAATCTTCACCATGGTCTGTGAAGGTAAAAGGGAAGGACTAGGCACAACCGAATGCATTCAACCAAACTGTGTCTTCCACATTGAATCCAACCCCTCTGAATCAAAGAGGTGCCGGGGTGCTGCCTTAATTGGCGTCATCGGTGCACAGGAAGCAGTTGCTGTTGAGGGTTAACTGCCTTGCTCAAGGGCAGAACGGCAGATTTTTCCACCTTGCCAGCTCTGGGATTTGAACAAGCAACCTGGCCGACGATTTTCAACCGTTAGCCTGGATGTGATAATTCTGCCGTTAAAAGAAGAGATTTAACATGTTCTGGGGATGCTCTTCTAACAAAAGGATGTGATAATTCTGTGTTTAAAAGAAGAGATTTAACATGTTCTGGGGATGCTCTTGTAACAAAAGGATGTGATAATTCTGCCGTTAAAAGAAGAGATTTAACATGTTCTGGGGATGCTCTTCTAACAAAAGGATGTGATAATTCTGCCGTTAAAAGAAGAGATTTAACATGTTCTGGGGATGCTCTTCTAACAAAAGGATGTGATAATTCTGCCTTTAAAAGAAGAGATTTAACATGTTCTGTTTTGTGCACCATAAAACAAACATTACCGAATCTTTCGCACAACTGAACAGTTTTTTGTGTTTTGGGAACATACTGTATCTGTTTTGACGTCTCCTCAAAACTGTTCCCAAAACCTAACGTAACATCCTGGGAACCTTTAAAGAACAGAAAAAAATTACATTCTAGGAACATTCTTGCAACATCAGACAAATGTTCTATACAAACATTCTATAAGCATCAGCAAGACTGCACATTCTCTGTGTTATGAGAACATGTGCCGTTTACAATTCACAGAACCAATTTTGTTTTGCTGGTTTGTGAGTGACAGCGGCTTAATGGAATTCATGGTCCGTTTCACACTTAGGAATATTTCAACACCAAACCATCATAAATTCATGGGGAGATTCAGACCGTCTGTAGTCCAATCACTGAGCCACGTTCTCTCTTCCAAGACATAGAATAACATTTAGGTGGAAAGAAATTGGCCTGTAACAAATTCCCCAATGAGTGACACATCTTTCTCTCCCTTCCTTGCTCCCTCTTGACTCCCATCCCTCCCTCCTCGTCCTTCAGCTGATAGATGTTATTTACATGGCAGAGGAAGCGTTGTGAGCGCAGGGAGAGTGTCGTCAGGTAGTGGCAGGCTGGCAGAGACAGAGCGACTTGGGATAGGAATCTAGCCGAAGGAAAGGAAGGGATATGACAGGATAGGAGGGGACAGGAGATAAGGGAGTGGCCTGAGATAGGAATCTAGCCGAAGGAAAGGAAGGGATATGACAGGATAGGAGGGGACAGGAGATAAGGGAGTGGCCTGAGATTTGTATTACATTTTTATTTAACCTTTATTTAACTAGGCAAGTCAACGTATGCTAATGCGATTAGCAAGAGGTTGTAAGTAATAGGAACGTTTCCCAGGACATAGACATATTTATATTGGCAGAAAGCTTAAATTATTGTTAATCTAACTGCACTGTTCAATTTACAGTCGCTATTACAGTGAAAGAATACCATGCTATTGTTTGAGGAGTGTACAGTTTTGAACATGAGAAAGTATTAATAAACAAATTAGGCATATTTGGGCAGTCTTGATGCAACATTTTGAACAGAAATGCAATGGTTCATTTGATCAGACTAAAAATGTTCACATTCACTGCTGCCATCTAGTGGCCAATATGTAAATTGCCACTGGGCTGGAATAATACATTATGGCCTTTCTCTTGCATTTCAAAAATACAAAAAAAACGGTTGGTTATTTCTTTGTATTTTCTTCTAAAAGATGTAATGTTTTATATTCTCCTACATTCCTTTCACATTTCCACAAATTTCAAAGTGTTTCCTTTAAAATTGTATCAAGAATATGCATATCCTTGCTTCAGGTCCTGAGCTACAGGCAGTTAGATTTGGGTATATAATTTTAGGCGAACATTTAAAAAAAGAGGCCAATCCATAAGAGTTTAAATTGGTTCTGCATGCGAGGAAGCTTGGCCCCAGTGATGTACTGGGCCATACGCACTACCCTCTGTAGTGCCTTACGGTCAAATGCCGAGCAGTTCCCATACCAGGCGGTGATGCAACCGGACAGGATGTTCTCGATGGTGCAGCTGTAGAACTTTTTGAGGATCTGGGGACCCATGCCAAATCTTTTCAGTCTCCTGAGGTGGAATATGTTTTGTCGTGCCCTCTTCACGACTGTCTTGGTGTGTATGGACCATGATAGATTGTTGGTGATGTGGACACCAAGGAACATGAAACTCTCAACCCACTCCCCTACAGCCCTGTCGAACACTATGGTGTTGAACACTGAGTTGTAGTCAATGAACAGCATTCTCACATAGGTCCAGGTGGGAAAGGGCAGTGCGGAATGCGATTTGATTGTGTCATCTGTGGATCTGTTGGGGCGGTACGCGAATTGGAGTGGGTCTAGGGTATCCGGGAGGATGCTGTTGATGTGAGCCATGACCAGCACGTCGTGGCTACCGACGTGAGTGCTACAGGGTGGTAATCACTTGAGCAGGTTACCTTGACTTTCTATAGTCTATAGATGTAGTATCTAGTGTGTAGATCTAGTGTCTAGTGTGTAGATCAAGTTTCTAGTGTGTAGATCTAGTATCTAGTGTGTAGATCTAGTTTCTAGTGTAGATCTAGTTTTTAGTGTGTAGATCTATTATCTAGTGTGTAGACCTAGTTTCTAGCATGTAGATGTTGTATCTAGTGGCAATATGTAGAAGCCTGCGTGTATATATGATATCTAGTGTTTAGATCTAGTATCTAGTGTGTAGATAAAGTATCTAGTGTTCAGCTCTAGTATCGAGTGTTCAGCTCTAGTATGTATGTATAGTATCGAGTGTGTAGATATTGTATCAAGTGTGTAGATCTAGTTTCTACTTTGTAGATGTAGTATCTAGTGTTTAGATGTAGTATATAATGTTAAATCTAGTATATAGTGTCTAGATGTAGTATCTAGTGTTTAGATGTAGTATGTAGTGCGTTGATCTATAATCTAGTGTGTATATGTTGTCTATATGTTGTATCTAGTGTGTAGATGTAGTATCTAGTGTTTAGGTGTAGTATGTAGTGCGTTGATCTATAATCTAGTGTGTATATGTTGTCTAGATGTAGTATCTAGTGTGTAGATCTAGTTTCTACTTTGTAGATGTAGTATCTAGTGTTTAGATGTAGTATGTAGTGCGTTGATCTATAATCTAGTGTGTATATGTTGTCTATATGTTGTATCTAGTGTGTAGATGTAGTATGTAGTGCGTTGATCTATAATCTAGTGTGTATATGTTGTCTATATGTTGTATCTAGTGTGTAGATGTAGTATGTAGTGGGTTGATCTATAATCTAGTGTGTATATGTTGTCTATATGTTGTATCTAGTGTGTAGATGTAGTATGTAGTGCGTTGATCTATAATCTAGTGTGTATATGTTGTCTATATGTTGTATGTGTGTAGATCTTGTATCTTGTTTTGTCTTGTCCCGTCCTGTCCCGTGTAGATATCGTTTTCCTCGTTTTTTTCATCTATGGACTAAATATACACTCCTGCAACCCACCTAACCCAATGTGGTACGGATCTGCTATTTTTATACTTTAGAACCAGAACCCCAATCAGAAGCTAGCCAGCTAACTAGCTACTAGCTAGTAGTCACCGCTAGCGGTCTTCACTGTTAACTCGGACATCAGCCAGCCTCAACCCGGTCAATTCCTGCCAGTCTGCACAGCGCGATATCAACCCAGAGCATATCGGACTGCTTTTTCTCTACCACATCTCCGGATTCCTACCGCAAGCTCTGGACCATTACACCGGATCATCGCAGCTAGCTAGCTGCAACCGAGTGGCTACTCCTGGCTAACGTCTCTGTCCCGAAGCAAGTACCAGTTAGCCTTGAGCTAGGCCCATCTCCCGGCTAGCTGAAGAGGTCCACCAGCTAATTATTGGGCTACAATACCTATTTTTGCCAATAGGTCTGGACCCTTTACTGCCGACATGTAGCCCCGCCGATCCATCACGACTGGTCTGCCGACGTAATTGTCCGAGGTGGTTTCAACAAGCTCTTCCGTTGCAACGTCGCCAAAGGCCCATCTGCTATCCCCGGCCCGCTAGCTTTCTGAATCGCTGTGTCTCCAGCTTGCCTGGCGTAGTAGAGACCACTGAACGGCTCCCTGACTCACCTATTGCTACTCATTGGACCCTATGATCACTCGGCTACACATGCCTCTCCCTAATGTCAATATGCCTTGTCTATTGCTGTTTTGGTAAGTTATTATTGTCTTATTTCACTGTAGTTCCCCCAGCCCTGCTCAATATGCCTTAGATAGCCATTTTGTCCCATCCCCCCCACGCATGCGGTGACCTCACCTGGCTTAACTGGTGCCTCTAGAGACAAAACCTCTCTCATCGTCACTCAATGCCTAGGTTTACCTCCACTGTACTCACATCATACCATGCCCTTGTCTGTACATTATGCCTTGAATCTATTATTCTGCGCCCAGAAATCTGCTCCTTTTACTCTCTGTTCCGGACGTGCTAAAGTCCAGAAATTTCCATCTCCAACTACAACATTTTCCGACAAGATAGAACTGGCAAAGGGGGAGGTGTTGCAATCTACTGCAGAAATAGCCTGCAGAGTTCTGTCCTACTATCCAGTTCTCTGCCCAAACAATTTGAGCTTCCACTTCAAAAAATCCACCTTTCCAGAAACAAGTCTCTCACAGTTGCTGCTTGTTATATACCACCCAGCCCCTAGCTGTGCCCTGGACACCATATGTGAAATGATTGCCCCCCATCTATCTTCAGAGTTCGTACTGTTAGGTGACCTAAACTAGGATAAGCTTAACACCCCGGAAGTCCTACAATCTTAGCTAGATGCCCTCAATCTCACACACATTATCAAAGAACCTACCAGGTACAATCCTAAGTCCGTAACCATGGGCACCCTCTTAGATATCACCCTGACCAACTCACCCTCTAAATACACCTCTGCTGTCTTCAAACAGGATCTCAGCGATCACTGCCTCATTGCCTGCGTCCGTAATGGGTCCGCGGTCAAACGGCCACCCCTCATCACTGTCAAACGCTCCTTAAAACAGGCCAGCAGGCCTTTCTAATTGACCTGGCCCGGGTATCCTGGAAGGATATTGACCTCAACTCGTCAGTAGAGGATGCCTGGTTGCTCTTTAAATGTGCTTTCCTCACCATCTTAAATAAGCATGCCCCATTCAAAAAAATGTAGAACTAAGAACAGATAATGTACATATTACTTTTTTTATAATAAAACAACTTCGACCTTCGACTGCGACCTGGCCAAGATAAAGCATAGCAGTGTGAACAGACAACAACACAGAGTTACACATGGAGTAAACAATAAACAAGTCAATAACACAAACAAATCAACGACACAGTAGAAAAGAGTCTATATACATTGTGTGCAAAAGGCATGTGGAGGTAGGCGAATAATTACAATTTAGCAGATTAACACTGGAGTGATAAATTATCAGATGGTCATGTGCAGGTAGAGATACTGGTGTGCAAAAGAGCAGAAAAGTAAATAAATAAAAACAGTATGGGGATGAGGTAGGTAAAAATGGGTGGGCTATTTACTGATGGACTATGTACAGCTGCAGCGATCGGTTAGCTGCTCAGATAGCAGATGTTTAAAGTTGGTGAGGGAGATAAAAGTCTCCAACTTCAACGATTTTTGCAATTCGTTCCAGTCACAGGCAGCAGAGAACTGAAAGGAAAGGCGGCCAAATGAGGTGTTGGCTTTTGGGATGATCAGTGAGATACACCTGCTGGAGCGCGTGCTACGAGTGGGTGTTGCCATCGTGACCAGTGAACTGAGATAAGGCGGAGCTTTACCTAGCATGGACTTGTAGATGACCTGGAGCCAGTGGGTCTGGCGACTAATATGTAGCGAGGGCCAGCCGACTAGAGCATACAGGTCACAGTGGTGGGTGGTATAAGGTGCTTTAGTAACAAAACGGATGGCACTGTGATAAACTACATCCAGTTTGCTGAGTAGAGTATTGGAAGCTATTTTGTAGATGACATCGCCGAAGTCGAGGATCGGTAGGATAGTCAGTATTACTAGGGTAAGTTTGGCGGCGTGAGTGAAGGAGGCTTTGTTGCGAAATAGAAAGCCGACTCTAGATTTGATTTTAGATCAGAGATGTTTGATATGAGTCTGGAAGGAGAGTTTACAGTCTAGCCAGACACCTAGGTACCTATATATGTCCACATATTCTAGGTCGGAACCATCCAGGGTGGTGATGCTAGTCGGACGTGCGGGTGCAGGCAGCGAACGGTTGAAAAGCATGCATTTGGTTTTACTAGCGTTTAAGAGCAGTTGGAGGCCACGGAAGGAGTGTTGTATGGCATTGAAGCTCGTTTGGAGGTTAGATAGCACAGTGTCCAAGGACGGGCTGGAAGTATACAGAATGGTGTCGTCTGCATAAAGGTGGATTAGGGAATCGCCCGCAGCAAGAGCAACATCATTGATATATACAGAGAAAAGAGTCGGCCCGAGAATTGAACCCTATGGTACCCCCATAGAGACTGCCAGAGGACCAGTCAACATGCCCTCCGATTTGACACACTGAACTCTGTCTGCAATGTAGTTGGTGAACCAGGCAACCAGGCTAGGCAGTCATTAGAAAAACCGAGGCAACTGAGTCTGCCGATAAGAATATGGTAATTGACAGAGTCAGGAAGTCTTGGCCAGGTCAATGAAGACTCCTGCACAGTACTGTCTTTTATCATGGCAGTTATGATATCGTTTAGTATCTTGAGCGTGGCTGAGGTGCACCCGTGACCGGCTCAGAAACCAGATTGCACAACGGAGAAGGTACGGTGGGATTCAAGATGGTCAGTGATCTGTTTGTTGACTTGGCTTTCGAAGACCTTAGATAGGCAGGGCAGGATGGATATAGGTCTGTAACAGTTTGGGTCCAGGGTGTCTGCCCCTTTGAAGAGGGGGATCACCGCAGCAGCTTTCCAGTCCTTGGGGATCTCAGACGATATGAAAGAGAGGTTGAACAGGCTGGTAATAGGGAGTGCGACAATAGCGGCGGATAGTTTCAGAAATAGAGGGTCCAGATTGTCACGCCCAGTAAATCAAGGCTAATGAAGAAGTGATTTCTGGTTCCCTCTCTTTAGACATCACCAATTCACCTTCTTTCTCAGGTCTTACCATTAATTATTGAATTAGTGAGTTGAACATCATTAAGCATTCACTCCCCTCTCTCATGCTTCACTCTCTCTCTCTCAATTAAATTTCAATTGTTTCAATTTAAAGAATTTATTTTTTTCACTCCGGACGCTTTATCTGGACACGGTTCGTCAGGACCTCCAACAGCCGAAGCTAAGTAGTAACATTAACATGATGCCTTCTAATTGCAGTCGCTGTACTCGCCTTACGGCGAGGATAGCTGTGCTACAAGCCCAGCTTCAGACGCAATCGCTAGGCAAGGGTAATTTCAGTGTAGGAAAGGATGAAACCGCGTCTGTGCCACCAGTAAGTACAGATAGTAGTATAAATCCCCTGGCACAGTCCCCGCAGCCGGACAACTTTCTCACGGTTTCTGGAAGGAAATGCTGTAGGAACGCTCAACCGGTGTCGCTCATTCAGCCGACAGAAACTTTCAACCGGTTTTCCCCATTAAGCAGCGGGTCGGAGTCAGAGGCCGAGTCTTCTCTGGTCTCTACTCCTCCCGTTACGGGGTCTGAGACGCCGAAGCTTCCCACCATTAGCTCTGACAAATTGAAAACTCTAGTCATTGGCGACTCCATTACCCGCAGTATTAGACTTGAGAATCATCCAGCGATCATACACTGTTTACCGGGGGGCAGGGCTACCGACGTTAAGGCTAATCTGAAGATGGTGCTGGCTAAAGCTAAAACTGGCGAGTGTAGAGAGTATAGAGATATTGTTATCCACGTCGGCACCAACGATGTTAGGATGAAGCAGTCAGAGATCACCAAGCGCAACATAGCTTCTGCGTGTAAATCAGCTAGAAAGATGTGTCGGCATCGAGTAATTGTCTCTGGCCCCCTCCCAGTTAGGGGGAGTGATGAGCTCTACAGCAGAGTCTCACAACTCAATCTCTGCCCCTCCCAAAAGATAGAATTTGTAGATAATTGGCCCTCTTTCTGGGACTCACCCACAAACAGGACCAAGCCTGACCTGCTGAGGAGTGACGGACTCCATCCTAGCTGGAGGGGTGCTCTCATTTTATCTACCAACATAGACAGGGCTCTAACTCTCTAGCTCCACAATGAAATAGGGTTCAGGCCAGGCAGCAGGCTGTTAGCCAGCCTGCCAGCATAGTGGAGTCTGCCACTAGCACAGTCAGTGTAGTCAGCTCAGCTATCACCATTGAGACCGTGTCTGTGCCTCGACCTGGGTTGGGCAAAACTAAACATGGCGGTGTTCGCCTTAGCAATCTCACTAGGATAAAGACCACCTCCATTCCTGTCATTATTGAAAGAGATCATGATACCTCACATCTCAAAATAGGGCTACTTAATGTTAGATCCCTTCCTTCAAAGGCAATTATAGTCAATGAACTAATCACTGATCATAATCTTGATGTGATTGGCCTGACTGAAACATGGCTTAAGCCTGATGAATTTACTGTGTTAAATGAGGCCTCACCTCCTGGCTACACTAGTGACCATATCCCCCGTGCATCCCGCAAAGGCGGAGGTGTTGCTAACATTTACGATAGCAAATTTCAATTTACAAAAAAAAAAATGACGTTTTCGTCTTTTGAGCTTCTAGTCATGAAATCTATGCAGCCTACTCAATCACTTTTTATAGCTACTGTTTACAGGCCTCCTGGGCCATATACAGCGTTCCTCACTGAGTTCCCTGAATTCCTATCGGACCTTGTAGTCATAGCGGATAATATTCTAATCTTTGGTGACTTTAATATTCACATGGAAAAGTCCACAGACCCACTCCAAAAGGCTTTCGGAGCCATCATCGACTCAGTGGGTTTTGTCCAACATGTCTCTGGACCCACTCACTGTCACAGTCATACGCTGGACCTAGTTTTGTCCCATGGAATAAATGTTGTGGATCTTAATGTTTTTCCTCATAATCCTGGACTATCGGAACACCATTTTATTACGTTTGCAATTGCAACAAATAATCTGCTCAGACCCCAACCAAGGATCATCAAAAGTCGTGCTATAAATTCACAGACAACACAAAGATTCCTTGATGTCCTTCCAGATTCCCTCTGTCTACCCAAGGACGCCAGAGGACAAAAATCAGTTAACCACCTAACTGAGGAACTCAACTTAACCTTGCGCAATACCCTAGATGCAGTTGCACCCCTAAAAACTAAAAACATTTCTCATAAGAAACTAGCTCCCTGGTACACAGAAAATACCCGAGCTCTGAAGCAAGCTTCCAGAAAATTGGAACGGAAATGGCGCCACACCAAACTGGAAGTCTTCCGACTAGCTTGGAAAGACAGTACTGTGCAGTACCGAAGAGCCCTTACTGCTGCTCGATCATCCTATTTTTCTAACTTAATTGAGGAAAATAAGAACAATCCGAAATTCCTTTTTGATACTGTCGCAAAGCTAACTAAAAAGCAGCATTCCCCAAGAGAGGATGACTTTCACTTTAGCAGTGATAAATTCATGAACTTCTTTGAGGAAAAGATTATGATTATTAGAAAGCAAATTACGGACTCCTCCTTAAATCTGCGTATTCCTTCAAAGCTCAGTTGTCCTGAGTCTGCACAACTCTGCCAGGACCTAGGATCAAGAGAGACGCTCAAGTGTTTTAGAACTATATCTCTTGACACAATGATGAAAATAATCATGGCCTCTAAACCTTCAAGCTGCATACTGGACCCTATTCCAACTAAACTACTGAAAGAGCTGCTTCCTGTGCTTGGCCCTCCTATGTTGAACATAATAAACGGCTCTCTATCCACCGGATGTGTACCAAACTCACTAAAAGTGGCAGTAATAAAGCCTCTCTTGAAAAAGCCAAACCTTGACCCAGAAAATATAAAAAACTATCGGCCTATATCGAATCTTCCATTCCTCTCAAAAATTTTAGAAAAGGCTGTTGCGCAACAACTCACTGCCTTCCTGAAGACAAACAATGTATCCGAAATGCTTCAGTCTGGTTTTAGACCCCATCATAGCACTGAGACGGCACTTGTGAAGGTGGTAAATGACATTTTAATGGCATCGGACCGAGGCTCTGCATCTGTCCTCGTGCTCCTAGACCTTAGTGCTGCTTTTCATACCATCGATCACCACATTCTTTTGGAGAGATTGGAAACCCAAATTGGTCTACACGGACAAGTTCTGGCCTGGTTTAGATCTTATCTGTCGGAAAGATATCAGTTTGTCTCTGTGAATGGTTTGTCCTCTGACAAATCAACTGTAAATTTCGGTGTTCCTCAAGGTTCCGTTTTAGGACCACTATTGTTTTCACTATATATTTTACCTCTTGGGGATGTTATTCGAAAACATAATGTTAACTTTCACTGCTATGCGGATGACACACAGCTGTACATTTCAATTAAACATGGTGAAGCCCCAAAATTGCCCTTGCTAGAAGAATGTGTTTCAGACATAAGGAAGTGGATGGCTGCAAACTTTCTACTTTTAAACTCGGACAAAACAGAGATGCTTGTTCTAGGTCCCAAGAAACAAAGAGATCTTCTGTTGAATCTGACAATTAATCTTAATGGTTGTACAGTCGTCTCAAATAAAACTGTGAAGGACCTCGGCGTTACTCTGGACCCTGATCTCTCTTTTGAAGAACATATCAAGACCATTTCAAGGACAGCTTTTTTCCATCTACGTAACATTGCAAAAATCAGAAACTTTCTGTCCAAAAATGATGCAGAAAAATTAATCCATGCTTTTGTCACTTCCAGGTTAGACTACTGCAATGCTCTACTTTCCGGCTACCCGGATAAAGCACTAAATAAACTTCAGTTAGTGCTAAATACGGCTGCTAGAATCCTGACTAGAACCAAAAATTTGTATCATATTACTCCAGTGCTAGCCTCTCTACACTGGCTTCCTGTCAAGGGCTGATTTCAAGGTTTTACTGCTAACCTACAAAGCATTACATGGGCTTGCTCCTACCTATCTCTCTGATTTGGTCCTGCCGTACATACCTACACGTACGCTACGGTCACAAGACGCAGGCCTCCTAATTGTCCCTAGAATTTTTAAGCAAACAGCTGGAGGCAGGGCTTTCTCCTATAGAGCTCCATTTTTATGGAACGGTCTGCCTACCCATGTCAGAGACGCAAACTCGGTCTCAACCTTTAAGTCTCTACTGAAGACTCATCTCTTCAGTGGGTCATATGATTGAGTGTAGTCTGGCCCAGGAGTGGGAGGGTGAACGGAAAGGCTCTGGAGCAACGAACCACCCTTGCTGTCTCTGCCTGGCCGGTTCCCCTCTTTCCACTGGGATTCTCTGCCTCTAACCCTATTACAGGGGCTGAGTCACTGGCTTTACTGGAGCTCTCTCATGCCGTCCCTGGAGGGGGTGCGTCACCTGAGTGGGTTGAGTCACTGATGTGGTCATCCTGTCTGGGTTGGCGCCCCCCCCTTGGGTTGTGCCGTGGCGGAGGTCTTTGTGGGCTATACTCAGCCTTGTCTCAGGATGGTAAGTTGGTGGTTGAAGATATCCCTCTAGTGGTGTGGGGGCTGTGCTTTGGCAAAGTGGGTGGGGTTATATCCTTCCTGTTTGGCCCTGTCCGGGGGTGTCCTCGGAGTGGGCCACAGTGTCTCCTGACCCCTCCTGTCTCAGCCTCCAGTATTTATGCTGCAGTAGTTTATGTGTCGGGGGGCTAGGGTCAGTTTGTTATATCTGGAGTACTTCTCCTGTCCTATTCGGTGTCCTGTGTGAATCTAAGTGTGCGTTCTCTAATTCTCTCCTTCTCTCTTTCTCTCTCTCGGAGGACCTGAGCCCTAGGACCATGCCCCAGGACTACCTGACATGATGACTCCTTGCTGTCCCCAGTCCACCTGGCTGTGCTGCTGCTCCAGTTTCAACTGACCTGAGCCCTAGGACCATGCCCCAGGAATACCTGACATGATGACTCCTTGCTGTCCCCAGTCCACCTGACTGTGCTGCTGCTCCAGTTTCAACTATTCTGCCTTATTATTATTCGACCATGCTGGTCATCTATGAACATTTGAACATCTTGACCATGTTTTGTTATAATCTCCACCCGGCACAGCCAGAAGAGGACTGGCCACCCCACATAGCCTGGTTCCTCTCTAGGTTTCTTCCTAGGTTTTGGCCTTTCTAGGGAGTTTTTCCTAGCCACCGTGCTTCTACACCTGCATTGCTTGCTGTTTGGGGTTTTAGGCTGGGTTTCTGTACAGCACTTTGAGATATCAGCTGATGTACGAAGGGCTATATAAATAAATTTGATTTGATTTGATTTGATTGGCATGGAAAACATATGTTAATAACATGTTAATAACATTGCCAAAGCAAGTGAAATAGATAATAAACAAAAGTGAAATAAACTATAAAGAAATTAACAGTAAACACTCACAGCAGTAATAAAGACATTTCAAATGTCATATTGTGTCTTTATATCGTTGTAACGTTAAAGTACAAAAGAAAAAAAAAGAAAAAAAGAAACATGATTGAATTTACAAATGTGTTGCCCTTCTCTTGCTGCTGTGATGACTGTGGTATTTGGGAGATCTGTTATGCACGTGAGTGAGGACCCAAAAGCGGTTTAACAAAAACAGAGTCCTTTAATGTCAAAACACAGGGAAGACATAGATCCTCTTCAGATGTATATAATGGCAAAATAGACAACCCGCAGAGAGGGCGACAAATGAATCATAAAGTCCTTCTGATATTCACAGAAGAGTCCCCTTCTTAGCAGCAGAGGAGAATAGCTGGGTTAGCGGCGACAGACTGCTGGTCTCTCTGGGTAGGCGCGGGTCGTAGAGGACAGAGGTACCTGATCACACGTAGCATCAGATGAACAGGCAGATTCCGACAGGACGGGACAAGGGTGAAGCAAACGAGACGATAGTTTGTTTCTGGCATGAGAAACTCAAACGAGAATCTGACAAAGACAGAAGCAGGAACAGAGAGAGAAATAGAGACCTAATCAGAGGGAAAAAGGGAACAGGTGGGAAAAGGGTGAACAAGGTAGTTAGAGAAGATGAGGAACAGCTGGGGGAAGGAGAGGAAGAGAAGGTAACCTAATACGACCAGCAGAGGGAGACGGAGTGAAGAGAAAGAACAGGAACAAGACATAATATGACAATACATGACAGTACCCCCCCCACTCACCGAGCGCCTCCTGGCGCACTCGAGGAGGAAACCTGGCGGCAACGGAGGAAATCATCGATCAGCGAACGGTCCAGCACGTCCCGAGAGGGAACCCAACTCCTTTCCTCAGGACCGTACCCTTCCCAATCCACTAGGTACTGATGACCACGGCCCCGAGGACGCATGTCCAAAATCTTACGGACCCTGTAGATAGGTGCGCCCTCGACAAGGATGGGGGGGGGGAGACGAGCGGGGGCGCGAAGAACGGGCTTAACACAGGAGACATGGAAGACCGGGTGGACGCGACGAAGATATTGCGGAAGAAGAAGTCGCACTGCGACAGGATTAATGATCTGAGAAATACGGAACGGACCAATGAACCGCGGGGTCAACTTGCGAGAAGCTGTCTTAAGGGGAAGGTTCTGAGTGGAGAGCCAAACTCTCTGACCGCGACAATATCTAGGACTCTTAGTTCTACGCTTATTAGCGGCTCTCACAGTCTGCGCCCTATAACGGCAAAGTGCAGACCTGACCCTCTTCCAGGTGCGCTCGCAACGTTGGACAAAAGCCTGAGCGGAGGGGACGCTGGACTCGGCGAACTGAGACGAGAACAGCGGAGGCTGGTACCCGAGGCTACTCTGAAAAGAAGATAGCCCGGTCGCAGACGAAGGAAGCGAGTTGTGGGCGTATTCTGCCCAGGGGAGCTGTTCTGACCAAGACGCAGGGTTACGAAAAGAAAGACTGCGTAAGATGCGACCTCTCCCCTCTTCTTCTCTTCCTCTCCCCTCTTCTTCCCTTCCTCTCCCCTCTTCTTCCCTTCCTCTCCCCTCTTCTTCCCTTCCTCTCCCCTCTTCTTCTCTTCCTCTCCCCTCTTCTTCCCTTCCTCGCCCCGCTTCTTCTTTCTCTCCCCTCTTCGTCTCTCTCCCCCCTCCTCCTCCTTCTTCTCCTTTCCCCTCCCTACACCACCAAACTCCTCACAGGGGTGTCAGGTAGCCCTGCCGTTAAGTCGCATTGGGGCAGTAAACGAATGGTTGCTGGTTCAAATCCCCTGAGCAGACTAGGTGAAACAATGGTTACTGTGCCCTTGAGCAAGACACTAAACTATTTCAACTCCTGTAAGTCGGTCTGGATAAGAGCGTCTGCTAAATTATGTAAATGTAAACACGGGTTTGTAACACTTTGTTCCACTGATACCTTTAATGAATTAAATCAATCTATGTGAGTGGAGCAGGTGTGATCCCTTTTCCTGTGACTGGTACAGGTCAGAAATGAACTGACCTCGGATCAGAAATGATAAAGCAGCAACAACGCACCTGTCGGTAGGACGGACGGACTTGCTGATGGGAGTCAGGGTTACAGGGGATGACACGAGGAGGATGCTGGGGGGGGGGGGGGGTCACAGAGGACCCTCTAGAGTGGAAGTCTTTCTAAAATACGCTGATGTGGGAAAGAGGGAAGAGAAGAGAACAGAGTTTCTGTCCCTGGTACACACTCACCTCCAGGTGACTCACCCATCCCCACACACACACACACACACACACACACACACACACACACACACACAGACACAGACACAGACACAGACACACGCGCACACACACACACACACACACAGTTTAAATGATTCTCATTGATATATTAATGTTATCGACATGAACTGTTTCTATTCAGAAGCGTAGCAGATCTCACCTGTTATCAGACATGTAGCAGATCTCATCAGATATCAGACGTGTAGCAGATCTGATCAGATATCAGATTCAGACGTGTAGCAGATCTCATCAGATAATCAGTTAATATATACCCTGGTCTATCAGGACCATTACAGTTAATATATACCCTGGTCTTTTCAGGCTATTACAATTAACATATCAGGACCATTACAGTTAATATATACCCTGGTCTATCAGGACCATTACAGTTAATATATACCCTGGTCTATCAGGACCATTACAGTTAATATATACCCTGGTCTTTTCAGGCTATTACAATTAACATATACCCTGGTCTATCAGGACCATTACAGTTAATATATACCCTGGTCTATCAGCACCATTACAGTTAATATATACCCTGGTCTTTTCAGGCTATTACAGTTAAGTTATACCGTGGTCTATCAGGACCATTTCAGTTAATATATACCCTGGTCTATCAGGACCATTACAGTTAACATATACCCTGGTCTATCAGGAACATTACAGTTCATATATACCCTGGTCTATCAGGACCATTACAGTTAATACAGTGCCTTGTGAAAGTATTCGGCCCCCTTGAACTTTTAGACCTTTTGCCACATTTCAGGCTTCAAACATAAAGATATAACACTGTATTTTTTTGTGAAGAATCAACAACAAGTGGGACACAATCATGAAGTGGAACGACATTTATTGGATATTTCAAACTTTTTTAACAAATCAAAAACTGAAAAATTGGGCGTGCAAAATTATTCAGCCCCCTTAAGTTAATACTTTGTAGCGCCACCTTTTGCTGCGATTACAGCTGTAAGTCGCTTGGGGTATGTCTCTATCAGTTTTGCACATCGAGAGACTGAAATTGTTTCCCATTACTCCTTGCAAAACAGCTCGAGCTCAGTGAGGTTGGATGGAGAGCATTTGTGAACAGCAGTTTTCAGTTCTTTCCACAGATTCTCAATTGGATTCAGGTCTGGACTTTGACTTGGCCATTCTAACACCTGGATATGTTTATTTTTGAACCATTCCATTGTAGATTTTGCTTTATGTTTTGGATCATTGTCTTGTTGGAAGACAAATCTCCATCCCAGTCTCAGGTCTTTTGCAGACTCCATCAGGTTCTTCCATTCTTCCAGAATGGTCCTGTATTTTGCTCCATCCATCTTCCCATCAATTTTAACCATCTTCCCTGTCCCTGCTGAAGAAACGCAGGCCCAAACCATGATGCTGCCAACACCATGTTTGACAGTGGGGATGGTGTGTTCAGGGTGATGAGCTGTGTTGCTTTTACGCCAAACATAACGTTTTGCATTGTTGCCAAAAAGTTAAATTTTGGTTTCATCTGACCAGAGCACCTTCTTCCACATGTTTGGTGTGTCTCCCAGGTGGCTTGTGGCAAACTTTAAACAACACTTTTTATGGATATCTTTAAGAAATGGCTTTCTTCTTGCCACTCTCACATAAAGACCAGATTTGTGCAATATACGACTGATTGTTGTCCTATGGACAGAGTCTCCCACCTCAGCTGTAGATCTCTGCAGTTCATCCAGAGTGATCATGGGCCTCTTGGCTGCATCTCTGATCAGTCTTCTCCTTGTATGAGCTGAAAGTTTAGAGGGACGGCCAGGTCTTGGTAGATTTGCAGTGGTCTGATACTCCTTCCATTTCAATATTATCGCTTGCACAGTGCTCCTTGGGATGTTTAAAGCTTGGGAAATCTTTTTGTATCCAAATCCGGCTTTAAACTTCTTCACAACAGTATCTCGGACCTGCCTGGTGTGTTCCTTGTTCTTCATGATGCTCTCTGCGCTTTTAACGGACCTCTGAGACTATCACAGTGCAGGTGCATTTATACGGAGACTTGATTACACACAGGTGGATTGTATTTATCATCATTAGTCATTTAGGTCAACATTGGATCATTCAGAGATCCTCACTGAACTTCTGGAGAGAGTTTGCTGCACTGAAAGTAAAGGGGCTGAATAATTTTGCATGCCCAATTTTTCAGTTTTTGATTTGTTAAAAAAGTTTGAAATATCCAAAAAATGTCGTTCCACTTCATGATTGTGTCCCACTTGTTGATTCTTCACAAAAAAATACAGTTTTATATCTTTATGTTTGAAGCCTGAAATATGGCAAAAGGTCGCAAAGTTCAAGGGGGCCGAATACTTTCGCAAGGCACTGTATATACCCTGGTCTTTTCAGGCTATTACAATTAACATATACCCTGGTCTATCAGGACCATTACAGTTAATATATACCCTGGTCTATCAGCACCATTACAGTTAATATATACCCTGGTCTATCAGGACCATTACAGTTAATATATACCCTGGTCAACTCTCAGCTCTTCTCTCAGTCCTCTTCCTTTCCTTACCCTCCACTCTAGCATCCTACTCCATATTGTTATACTTCCATACGCTTCTTTTCTCCTCTCCTCTTCTCCCAGTCCTCTGCTCCTCACCTCTACTTCCCCCTCATCTTCTCCTCTCCTCTCCTCTCCTCTCCTCTCCTCTCCTCTCCTCTCCTCTCCTCCTCACCTGCCTCTCCCCCCTCATCCTCTCCTAACCTGTTCTCCCAGTACTCTTCTCCTCTCCTCCTCACCTCTTCTCCCCCCTCCTATTTTCCTCTCCTCTTCTCCTCACCTGTCTCTCCCCCCTCCTCTTCCACTTTATAGACATCTCTCTTTCTCTCACTTCCACAAGTCTGGTTCATCCTTGGGAGCAATTTCCAAATGTCTGAAGGTACCACGTTCATCTGTACAACCAATAGTAGGCAAGTATAAACACCATGGGACCACGCAGCCGTCATACCGCTCAGGAAGGAGAGGAGTTCTGTCTCTTAGAGATGAACGTACTTTGGTGCGAAAAGTGCAAATCAATCCCAGAACCACAGCAAAGGACCTTGTGAAGATGTTGGAGGAAACAGGTACACCTCCAAGTATCTATATCCACAGTAAAATCCACTATATCAACATAACCTGAAAGGCCGCTCAGCAAGGAAGAAGCCACTGCTCCAAAACTGCCATACAAAAACAGACTATGGTTTGCAACTGCACATGGGGACAAAGATCATACTTTTTGGAGAAATGTCCTCTGGTCTGATGAATCAGAAATATAACTGTTTGGCCATAATGACCATCGTAATATTTTGGAGGAAAAGGGGGAGGCTTGCAAGCCGAAGAACACCATCCCATCCGTGAAGCACAGGGGTGGCAGCATCATGTTGTTGGGGTGCTTTGCTGCAGGAGGGACTTGGGCAATTCACAAAATAGATGGCTTCATGAGGGAGGAAAATTATGTGGGTATATTGAAGAAACATCTCAAGGCATCAGTCAGGAAGTTAAAGCTTGGTCACAAGTGGGTCTTCCAAATAGACAATGACCCCAAGCATACTTCCAAAGTTGTGGCAAAATGGCTGAAGGAGAACAAAGTCAAGGTATTGGAGTGGCCATTACAAAACCTTGACCTCAATCCTATAGAAAATTTGTGGGCAGAACTGAAAAAGCATGTGCGAGCAAGGAGGCCTACAAACCTGACTCAGTTACACCAGCTCTGTCAGGAAGAATGGGCCAAAATTCATCCAACTTATTGTGGGAAGCTTGTGGAAGGCTAACGAAACGTTTGACCCAAGTTAAACAATTTAAAGGCAATGCTACCAAATACTTATGGAGTGTATGTAAACTTCTGACCCACTGGGAATGTGATGAAAGAAATAAAAGCTGAAATAAATAATTCTCTCTACTATTATATTGACATTTCACATTCTTAAAACATTCTTAAAACTTCTTAGGGCGTCCCGGTAGCTGTCGACGATCCGGTGCATTTGGATTGGAAATTGAAATAGGCGCGCAATTCAAATAAATAATCGGAATATTACATTTTCATGATCATACAAGTATCTTATATAATTAAAAATCTTAAAACTGTTAATCTAACTGCGTTGTCCGATTTACAGTAGGCTTTACAGCGAAAGCATACCATGCGATTGTCTGAGGACGGCCACATCAACATCTATTTTAACGAGCACAGGCTTCACAAAATCACAAATAGCGATTAAATAAATCACTTACTTTTGAAAATCCTCATCTGTTTGCAATCCCAAGGGTCCCAGCTACAACATGAACGGCCATTTTGTTAGATAAAATCCTTCTTTATATCCCAAAATGTCTGTTCAGTTGGTGCCATCGATTTCAGTAATCCACTCGTTCAACATGCAGACAAAGGAGTCCAAATAGCTACCTCTAATCTTTGTCCAAACAAGTCAAACAAGTTTCTATTTATTCCTCAGGTACCCTAAAATGTAAATAAACGATAATATTTCATATTTCATATGGAAAGTAAAATTAGTAGTTGCTCTTCCTCAAACCGAAAGACTGATATAGTTTCGGTGCTCTCTTCACCAAAACTCTAAATTCTTGCTCGTTTTTCAAAAAACAAGCCTGAAACCTTGAATAAAGACTGGTGACATCTACTGGAAGACTTAGGAATTGCAATCTGTGAGCCGGAATTACATAGCGCCCAAAGGCCTGGGGCCTCCAAAAAAATAATATTCTGATTGGTTTTTCTTTGGATTTTCGCCTGCCTTATCATTTCTGATATAGTCTCAGACATTCTTTTAACATTTTAGAAACTTCAAATATTTTTCTATCCAATGCTACCAATATATTGTGAAAAACAGAGTTTAAATGTATTTGGCTAAGGTGTAAGTAAACTTCCGACTTCAACTGTATATAAATATCCCTCCTCTCCTCCTCTTTACGCTGACAACTCTGTTCAGTCAGACATATGTCACAGAATAAGAACTGATATATGACGCTGGCAGTCGATACGCCAGTGACATTTGTATCAGCTCCCATCTTCTTGACGTGTGTGTGTCATCATTGTGGTAGTAGTGTGCGACAAGCAGCCAGCAAAACAAAAAAAGTTTTACAGTAATGTTGAGAAATGCTATATCTAACGCGCGATTGCATTGACTTCAAACATTCAAAAGGTGATTCATCTGTTGATGTCCTCTTACTGCTTGACATGACGTCACCATTAAGGTGATTCATCTGTTGATGTCCTCTTACTGCTAGACATGACTTCACTACTTAGGTGATTCATCTGTTGATGTCCTCTTACTGCTAGACATGAATTCACTACTAAGATGATTCATCTGTTGATGTCCTCATACTGCTAGACATGACTTCACCATTAAGGTGATTCATCTGTTGATGTCCTCTTACTGCTAGACATGACTTCACTACTAAGGTGATTCATCTGTTGATGTCCTCTTACTGCTAGACATGACTTCACTACTAAGGTGATTCATCTGTTGACTCGAACTCACTCATGAGACAACGTACTCGGCAAACAAATCAAGCTTCTGCAAAGGGTAACAGAAAACCCCCCTCTTTAAAAAGGAAATCATAATTGGTAACTGAAAACACCTGAATGTCATTATTAATGTTCTGAGAGGAGAGAAAACAGTGGAGAAACTTCTCCAGCTCCTGCTTGACCCATTCAACTGTGAGTGGAATTCGGAGGAGAGACTCACCGACACTCCCAACAGGGAGCAGAAGGCATTCAAATACAGTGCAACAAACTGGGGGACATGGTCAGAGACAATGTCCTGGGGTAGTCCGTGTAACCGAAAGACGTGGTTAATCATGAGGTCGGCTGTCTCCTTGGCCGAGGGCAACTTGGGTAGGGTGATGAAATGGGCTGCCTTGGAAAAGTGATCGACGACCACCAGGATAGTGGTAAGTCCTTGGGATGGAGGCATCGTGTTGTCGGGACAGGGTGTCTGCTTTCTGGTTCTTTTGATCCCGGGCGATAGTCTAGCATGAAGTTGAATCTGTTATAAATCAGTCCGCCTAGCCTGGCGTGTTTTCAATCTCTTGGCTTATTGGATGGTGACCAGGTTCTTGTGGTCCATCCAGATCACGCAGGGATGGAGATCCCCCTCCAACCAGTGTCTCCACTCCTTAACTGCCAAGACCTACCAGTTGCCTACATCATAGTTGTGTTCCGCTGGCGAGAACAGCTTGGAGAGAAAAATCCCCCTCGTTTTTGTCCCCCTCGTTCCGCTGTGCATCCACCTCTACTACGAAGGGTCAGGATGAACGAGGATGGGTCCGGAGATGACCATAGTTCCATATGAACGGTTGAAAAAATGTGCAAACTCGACTGACCGGTGGACTTGTTTGAGTGAGGAGGGAAGTTGCCAGTCAGTGACCTTAACCGGGTCCATTTAGATGCCGGCGGTAGAGATAATGTGGCACAGGAAGGAGACTTTGGATACATGGAACTAACACTTCTCAACAAACCGATTCAACAACATCACTAAGAGTGTCATTGACCAATGCAAGAAAGGAAAGGAAAGACTGCAGGTGATCATCTAAATGGCATGACTAAATACTCATTCTCATTTCAATTTATTTTTACTGTTGTTTTCATTTCTTTACTTATCAATTGTTCACCTAATACCTTTTTTAGCATTGTTTGGTTAGAGCCTGTAAGTAAGCATTTCACTGTAAGGTCTAACTTATACCTGTTGTATTCGGTGCACGTGACAAATAAACTTTGATTTGATTTAATGGCCATTAAAGGCAGTCTTCCATTCATCTCCCTCCCTGATTCTCACCAGATTGTAAGTATTGCGGAGGTCCTGTTTGGTGAAGAATTGGGCCCCTTGGGCTCCAAGGCAGCGGACATCAGGGGTAAGGGATAATGATTCTTAATTGTGATTCTGTTCAGCCCTCGGTAATCAATGAAGGGACACAAACCTCCATTCTTATGTATGTAGTGCTAGCCAGGGGTACCCTAGGTTAACCTCTCTAGGCTAGATGGGACGCTACCGTCCCACCTGACCAACATCCAGTGAAATGGCAGAGCGCCAAATTCAAATGAAATTACTATAAATATTAAACTTTCATGAAATCACACATGCAAAACACCAAATTAAAGCTACACTTGTTGTTAATCCATCCAACGTGTCAGATTTCAAAAAGGCTTTACGGCGAAAGTAAACCATGCTATTATCTGAGGACAGCACCCCATCAAACATTCATAGACAATCATAATTTAACCTGTAAGGCGCGACACGAAACTCAGAAATAAAAATAGAATTCATGCCTTACCTTTGACAAGCTTCTTCTGTTGGCACTTCAATATGTCCCATAAACTTCACAAATGGTCCTTTTGTTCGATTAATTCCGTCGTTATACATCCAAAATATCTATTTATTTGGAGCGTTTTGATTCAGAAAAACACTGGTTCCAACTCGCGCAACATGACTACAAAATATCTCATAAATTACCTGTAAACTTTTGTCCAAACATTTCAAACAACTTTCCTAATACAACTTCAGGTATTTTTTTACGTAAATAATCAATACAATATAAGACGGGATAAACTACATTCAATACCGGAGGAAAATAAAGTGGAGCGCGCTTTTCAGGTCAAGCGCCTCTAACAAGCAATACATTCCACTCGACCCTCGTTCTGAACAGGGCTACTTCTTCATTTCTCAAAGGAAAAACCTCAACCAATTTCTAAAGACTGTTGACATCCAGTGGAATCGATAGAAACTGCAAGCACTGCCTAATAATTATATATTCCCAATGAAATCCCATTGAAAAGAGAGTGACCTTAAAATATTATTTCCCTGGATGGTTTGTCTTTGGGGTTTCGCCTGCCAAATAAGTTCTGTTATACTCACAGACATCATTCAAACAGTTTTAGAAACGTCTAACAAAATCTACTAATAATATGCATATCCTAGCTTCTGTGCCTGAGTAGCAGGCAGTTTACTTTGGGCACTTTTCATCCGGACGTGAAAATACTGCCCCCATCCCAAAGACGTTTTAAGGGGGTTCTCAGGAGCAGTGATCAAAAGTCTCTGAGTGGTTCACCCCAACCTGCAGTAGAATGGGCTTGGTCTGATATTCCACCCGGCCGGAGCCAATGGAGCATCCATCGAGGGCTTGAATCTGCAGAGGGATGGCATATTTCATGCAGGAGGTTTGAAGTCTTGACCAATGAAATGATCTGCCGAAAAGGCACACACACCACCCACCGCTTCCGAGTATAATATTCGCTAATGTCTTTAGATAATAACTATGTAGATAAAATCAGGCCAAGGGTTGTTTTCCAGAGACACATCGGGGATTTGTAACATGCTCTGTTTCACGGAAACTTGGCTCTCTGAGGACATGCTGTCGATGTCGGTACAGCCACCGGTATTCTCTGTGCATCGTGCCGACAGGATTAAACATCTCTCCGGGAAGAAGTGAAACGAATGTATATGTTTTGTGATTAACGACTCATGGTGTAATTGTAACAACACACACAGGAACTCAAGTCCTTCTGTTCACCTCACTATCAAATACCGACCGTATTATCTCTGAAGAGAATTCTCGTCGGTTATTGACATAGCCATGTATATCCCCCCTCAAGCCGAAACCACGACGGCCCTCAAGGACCTCCACTGGACTATGCAAAATGGAAACCATATATCCTGAGGCTGCATTTATTGTAGGGATTTTAACAAAGCAAATTTGAGACCAAGGCTACCTAAATTCTATCAGCATATTGATTGTAATACCCGGGCAGGCGAAACACTGGATCACTCTAACTTCCGTGATGCATACAAGGCCCTTCCCCACCCTATGTTTGGCAAATCTGACCATGACTCCATTTTGCTTCTCCCCTCCTATAGGCAGAAACTCAAACAGGATGTACTCGTGAGGACCATTCAATGCTGGTCTGACCAATCAGAATCCACACTTCAGATTGTTTTGATAACACGTACTGGGACATGTTCCATGAATAATATAGATTTACACTGAATCGGTGAGTGAATTTATAAGAAAGTGCATAGGAGATGTTGTACCCACTGTAATTATTAAAACCTACCCGAACCAGAAAATGTGAATTGATAGCAGCAATTGCGCAAAGCTGAAAGTGCAAACCACAGCGTTTAACCATGGAAAGATAACCAGGAATATGGCCAAATATAAACAGTGTAGCTATTCCCTCCGCAAGAATATCAAAAAAGCGAACTGTCAGTATACGGACAAAGTGGAGTTGCCATTCAATGACTCAGACACCAGACATATGTGTCTATAGACAATCCCTAACTACAAAAAGAAAATAAGCCACTTCACTGACGTACTTCTTCCAGACAAACTAAACACCTTCTTCGCCCGCTTTGAGGATAACACAGTGCCACCGACGCAGCTACCAAGGATAGTGGGCTCTCCTTCTCTCTCTGTGGCCAAAGTGTGTAAGACATTTAAACGTGTTAACCCTCGCAAGGTTGCCGGCCCAGATGGCATCCCTAACTGCGTCCGCAGACCAGCTGGCTGATGTGTTTACGGACATATTCAATATCTCCCTATCCCAGTCTGCTGTCCCCACATGCTTCAAGATGGCCACCATTGTTCCTGTACCCAAGAAGGCAAAGATAACTGAGCTAAATGACTACCAACCCCGTAGCACTCACTTCTGTCATCATGAAGTGCTTTGACTAGTCAAGGATCATATCCCTTCCACCTTTACCGGTCACCCTAAACCCACTTCAGCGACGCAATCGCCATCACACTGCCCTGTCTCATCTGGACGAAAGGAATATCTATGTAAGAATGATGTTCATGGACTACAGCTCAGCATTCAACACCATAGTACCCTTCAAGCTCATCATCAAGCTTGAGGCCCTGGGTCTGAACCCCGCCCTGTGAAATTGGGTCCTGGATTTCCCGACGGGCCGCCCCCAGGTGGTGAAGGTAGGAAACAACACCTGCTCTTCGCTGATCCTCAACACTGGGGCCCCGCAAGGGTGAGTGCTCAGACCCCTCCTGTACTCCCTATTCACCCATGACTGCGTGGCCATGCACGCCTCCAACACAATCATCAATTTTGCAGACAACAGTAGTAGGCTGTATCACCAACAACAACGAGACAGCCTATAGGTTGGAGGTGAGGGCACAACCTCTCACTCAATGTCAACAAAACAAAGGAGATGATCATGGACAGCAGTGGAGAAGGTGTAAAGTTTTAAGTTCCTCGGCGTACACATTACGGACAAACTGAAATGGTCCACCCACACAGATAGTGTGGTGAAGAAGGCACAGCAGCGCCTCTTCAACCTCAGGAGGCTGAAGACATTTGTCTTGTCACCTAAAACCCTCACAAACTTTAACAGATGCACAATTGAGAGCATCCTATCGGGCTGTATCACTGCCTGGAACAGCAACTGCACCGCTCACAACCGCAGAATTCTTCAGTGGGTGGTACAATCTGCCCAACACATCACCGGAGGCAAACTACCTGCCCTCCAGGACACCTACAGCACCTGATGTCACGGGAAGGACAAAAAAGATCATCAAGGACAACAACCACCCGAGCCACCATACAGAAGGCGAGGTCAGTACAGGTGCATCAAAGCTGGGACCGAGAGACTGAAAAATAGCTTCTATCTCAAGGCCATCAGACTGTTTAACAGCTTCTATCTCAAGGCCATCAGACTGTTTAACAGCTTCTATCTCAAGGCCATCAGACTGTTTAACAGCTTCTATCTCAAGGCCATCAGACTGTTTAACAGCTTCTATCTCAAGGCCATCAGACAGTTTAACAGCTTCTATCTCAAGGCCATCAGACTGTTTAACAGCTTCTATCTCAAGGCCATCAGACAGTTTAACAGCTTCTATCTCAAGGCCATCAGACTGTTTAACAGCTTCTATCTCAAGGCCATCAGACAGTTTAACAGCTTCTATCTCAAGGCCATCAGACTGTTTAACAGCTTCTATCTCAAGGCCCACAGACTGTTTAACAGCTTCTATCTCAAGGCCATCAGACAGTTTAACAGCTTCTATCTCAAGGCCATCAGACAGTTTAACAGCTTCTATCTCAAGGCCATCAGACTGTTTAACAGCTTCTATCTCAAGGCCATCAGACAGTTTAACAGCTTCTATCTCAAAGCCATCAGACTGTTTAACAGCTTCTATCTCAAGGCCATCAGACTGTTTAACAGCTTCTATCTCAAAGCCATCAGACTGTTTAACAGCTTCTATCTCAAGGCCATCAGACAGTTTAACAGCTTCTATCTCAAAGCCATCAGACTGTTTAACAGCTTCTATCTCAAGGCCATCAGACAGTTTAACAGCTTCTATCTCAAAGCCATCAGACTGTTTAACAGCTTCTATCTCAAGGCCATCAGACTGTTTAACAGCTTCTATCTCAAGGCCATCAGACAGTTTAACAGCTTCTATCTCAAGGCCATCAGACTGTTTAACAGCTTCTATCTCAAGGCCATCAGACTGTTTAACAGCTTCTATCTCAAAGCCATCAGACAGTTATTAAACAGCCACCACTAACACAGAGAGGCTGCTGCCTTCATACAGACGTGAAATCATTGGCCACTCTAACAAATGCATCACTAGTCACTATATTAATGCCGCTTTAATAATGATCTTTACATATCTTGCATTTCTCATCTCATATGTACACTACCGTTCAAAAGTTTGGGGTCGCTTATAAATGTCCTTGTTTCCATGACAACAGACATGAAATGAGTTGCAAAATGAATAGGAAATTGTCACGCCCTGGCCATAGAGAGGCTTTTATTCTCTGTTTTGGTTAGGCCAGGGTGTGACTAGGGTGGGCATTCTATGTTCATTTTCTATGTTTTATATTTCTTTGTTGTTTGGACGGGTGTGGTTCTCAATCAGAGGCAGCTGTCTATCGTTGTCTCTGATTGAGAACCATACTTAGGTAGCTTTTTCCCACATGGGTTTTTGTTAGTAGTTGTTTTCTGTTTTGTGTCTTTTCTGCACCAGACAGAACGTTTTTTGTTCATTCTCTTTGTTATTTTGGTTAATCAGTGTTCAGTTCCAAGAATAAAGATGAGCATATACCACGCTGCACCTTGGTCCTCCT
>NC_092160.1:39296828-39301828 GCF_045791955.1 Oncorhynchus clarkii lewisi
CTATACTACCATACTATGCTACTGTACTATACTACTGTACATTACTACTGCACTACGCTACTGCACAATACTACTGTACTATACTACTGTGCTATGCTACTGCACAATACTACTGCACTATGCTACTGTACTTTACTACTGTACTATGCTACTGCACAATACTACTGTACTATACTACTGTGCTATGCTATTGCACAATACTACTGCGCTATGCTACTGTACTTTACTACTGTACTATGCTACTGCACAATACTACTGTACTATACTACTGTACTATGCTACTTCACTTTACTACTGTACTACAATATTGTACTTCGCTACTGTACTTTACTACTGTACTATGTTACTGTACTACGCTACTGTACTATACTACTGTACTATGCTTCTGGACGATACTACTGTACTATAATATTGTACTATGCTACTGTACTATATTACCGTACTATACTACCTTACTATGTTACTATACTATACTGCTGTACTTTACTTCTGTACTATGTTACTCTACTATATTACTGTACTATATTACTGTACTGTACTAGAGTACTATATTACTGTACTATATTACTGTACTATACTGCTGTACTATGTTACTGTACTATAATACTGTGCTATAATACTGTACTATTTTACTATACTGCTGTACTTTACTTATGTACTATATTACTGTCCTATATTACTGCAATATATCACTGTACTATACTAGAGTACTATATTACTGTACTATATTACCATACTATATTACTGTACTATACTAGAGTACTGTATTACTGTACTGTATTACTGTACTATGTTGCTGTACTATACCAGAGTACTATATTACTGTTCTGTATTACTGTACTATACTAGAGTACTATATTACTGTACTATACTAGAGTACTATATTACTGTAATATATGACTGTACTATATTACTGTACTATATCTAGAGTGCTGGTTCCTCTCTAGGTTTCTTCCTAGGTTTTTGCCTTTCTAGGGAGTTTTTCCAAGCCACCATGCTTCTACACCTGCATTGCTTGCTGTTTGGGGTTTTAGGCTGGGTTTCTGTACAGCACTTTGAGATATCAGCTGCTGTACGAAGGGCTATATAAATAAATTTGATTTGATTTATTACTGTACAATATTACTGTACTATACTAGAGTACTATATTACTGTACTATATTACTGTACTATACTAGAGTACTATATTACTGTACTATATTACCATACTATACTAGAGTACTGTATTACTGTACTGTATTACTGTACTATATTGCTGTACTATACCAGAGTACTATATTACTGTACTGTATTACTGTACTATACTAGAGTACTATATTACTGTACTATATTGCTGTACTATACCAGAGTGCTATATTACTGTACTGTATTACCGTACTATATTACTGTACTGTACTAGAGTACTATATTACTGTACTATATTACTGTACTATACTAGAGGTCTATATTACTGTACTGTATTACTGTACTATATTACTGTACTATACTAGAGTACTGTATTACTGTACTATACTAGAGTACTGTATTACTGTACTATACTAGAGTACTGTATTACTGTACTATATTACTGTACTATATTACTTTACTATGCTATAGTACTATATTTCTGTACTATATTACAGTACTATACTAAAGTACTATATTACTGTACTATATTACTTTACTATATTACAGTACTATACTAGAGTACTATAGTACTGTACTATATTACTGTACTATACTAGAGTACTATATTACTGTACTGCATTACTGTACTGTATTACTGTACTATGCTAGAGTACTATATTACTGTACTGTATTACTGTACTATACTAGAGTATTATATTAATGTACTATATTACTGTACTGTATTACTGTACTATACTAGAGTACTATATTACTGTACTGTATTACTGTACTATACTAGAGTATTATATTACTGTACTGCATTACTGTACTGTATTACTGTTCTGTATTACTGTACTAGAGTACTATATTGCTGTACTGTATTACTGTACTATACTAGAGTACTATATTACTGTACTGTATTACTGTACTGTATTACTGTAGTATACTTGAGTACTATATTACTGTACTGTATTACTGTACTGTATTACTGTACTATACCAGAGTATTATATTACTGTACTATATCACTGTACTGTATTACTGTACTATACTAGAGTACTATATTACCGTACTGTATTACTGTACTATATTACTGTACTGTATTACTGTACTATACTAGAGTATTATATTACTGTACTATATTACTGTACTGTATTACTGTACTATACTAGAGTACTATATTACTGTACTATATTACTGTACTGTATTACTGTACTGTATTACTGTACTATATTACAGTGCTATGCTACTGTAGCGATATGAATGGATCCACTGTTTCTGTCTGTTGTCTGTCTGGAGAACAGAAGTGAATCATGCTGACCCGTTTTAAAAGGAACTGCAGCATTCAATCTGAAACGGAATCCAGACGATACACCCAAGCAACACTTCTGTTACTGCCAAAATGTATCATCGGAGAAAACAACATCTCTGCACTCTGCACTTGTCATAATCATTTGTTTACCCCTGCAGATTCGCAAGGTTTCAAGTGAGTAAATAAAACAATATTTACTGTAAAAACCTTAAAGAAACTGAGCCCTTTATCAGATCAGTCACATTTCCAGATGCTGTTTTTCTGAAAGGTTGTATAATTCAACCTGAAAGATGTCTCCATCCAGCCATATTCTACTGTTGAATTAACTAAATGAATCATCTTCATCCAGCCATATTCTCCTGTTGAATTAACTAAATGAATCATATTTATCCAGCCATATTCTCCCGTTGAATTAACTAAATGAATCATATTTATCCAGCCATATTCTCCTGTTGAATTCACTAAATGAATCATCTCCATCTAGCCATATTCTCCTGTTGAATTAACTAAATGAATCATCTCCATCCAGACATATTTACAGTTGAATTAACTAAATTAATCATATTTATCCAGACATATTCTACTGTTGAATTAACTAAATGAATCATCTCCATCCAGCAATATTATACTGTTAAATTAACTAAATGAATCATCTCCATCCAGCCATATTCTACTGTTGAATTAACTAAATGAATCATCTCCATCCAGCCATATTCTACTGTTGAATTCACTAAATTAATCATCTCCATCCAGCCATATTCTACTGTTGAATTAACTAAATGAATCATCTTCATCCAGACATAGTCTACTGTTGAATTAACTAAATGAATCATCTCCATCCAGCCATATTCTACTGTTGAATTAACTGAATGAATCATCTCCATCCAGACATATTGTATCCCACCACACCTTATTATAAAACCTAACGCAGTTTAATGGTCTCTTCTCCCTCTCTCTTCTCCTCTTCCTTCTCCTCTCTCTCCGTTCTCTGTCACAGCCTTCATTTGATCTCTACTCTGCCATTCAATATTCATAACCAACTATAAACCAGGCACAATATATAATTTCACTGGCTGTTCGTCATACACTATTGCCACAATGATGACACACACACACACACACACACACACACACACACACACACACACACACACACACACACACACACACACACACACACTACAACAATCATACTGCAGACAGACAGGCAAGCAGGCAGACAGACAGAGAGACGGACGGACGGACGGACGGACGGACGGACGGACGGACAGACAGGTGAGAGACAGACAGAGAGAGGACGGTCGGACAGACAGACAGACAGACAGGTGAGAGACAGACAGGTGAGAGACAGACAGAGAGAGGACGGACGGACAGACAGACAGACAGACAGACAGACACGGACGAACTTGGAAAAGGAAAGTCAACTGCTAGAGATGAACAAAGCGTCTTTGATTCTGTGGCATCTGGGTTCAAAACCCCTTCATACGAGTAGGCAGACGCGGAGGAGCAAGACACTTGACATACTATTGTATAAAAACTTCATCGTTACGATTCGGCTAGAATAACAATAACTCAAGGTCTGTTTAAAATCTTCAAAGAGCGAGTATTTCTCCCATATTTAGTAGAGGAAAGTGAAATATCCTGACTATGTACTCTGCTTTCAGTCCAGTCAACTGAGAGATATCTTAGGTTGTGTCTCAAAAGGAACCCTAATTGAATGCAGTACTTTAACCAATCCCAGGGTTTTATTTGGAAAGCATCTCTAGAGAGATTTTAAAAAAAAAAAGAATAAACCATATGTTTCTCTGGTGAGAGGAATCTGCTTACACACGTCTTATTCTAATGTGCAGACAGAGGAATCACGAAAGCAGCACAACGCAATTATCATTAACCTAACGTTCTCCTTTGTTGTATAGAGAGAACGTGGAGAATAAAATAAGAGAAATGGATGGACCGAAGCGTTCAACGGCAAAGCTGTGTAACGGAGCCAATTAACACATGAAGTATATCAGGATGAATTCATTTCGAGTTTCAGAAACCGCAGAATAACACATTTAAGAGAGAGATTTGCTTCATCGGCAAAAAGAAGAAAAATGTGAGATGCTATTTTGTTTGTTCCAGGAACCCCATGCTCATTAACGCCATTTCTAAATACTGAAAGATTGAGTATCAAAACGAAACAAAACCCCATTTTGAAAATAGATGTTGTTTAGACGCTGTGATCTTGTGTTTATTGGAGCCTCCGTAGGGCAGAGAGAAACAACAGAAGTATTTTGGTTGATTGCCTCATCAAGTAAGAAGTTAATGGCTACGTTCACACAGGGTGCCCAATTCTGACCTTTACGTTTTTTTTACTGATTGTTCTTTTTGGCTATCAGTTCTTTTCACATCAGATCTTTTTCAGAACTGATCTGATTGATATAAAATAAAATAAATTGTGAAAATAACATCAGAATTGTGCTGCGTGTGTGAACACAGCCAAATGGATGCAGAAACTCAGAAGAGAAAGTGTGTGACACCTATCCTCTCCTCATCCTCCTCCCCTCATCCCCCTCTCCTCATCCCCCGTCTCCTCATCCCCG
>NC_092160.1:39306828-39339328 GCF_045791955.1 Oncorhynchus clarkii lewisi
TTACAATTAACAGAACAACCCAGGGTAAGACATCATGTCATCTGATAACAGTACATAAAATATTTAGTCATCATAAATGTTGACACTGTATATGGCATGAGTTTTATGAGATGGAGATGTGAAGTGCACATTTGGACTCACAGGTGTTTGTCTCGCTTTTATGACATCAACGTGATATTTCTTATAATCTTCAATGATTCATCTTTTAAAGTATATCGCGTCTTCATTGTAATCTTCATTTACAACAGGTCCCTCACTCAGACAACAAAACATTTAGGGAAGGGGGCCATTTTTTTGTCACTCATGGTGCTCAAGAAGAGCTGTCAGTCAAAACAGCCAGAGCTCTGACTTCCTGTATGGAGGTGCATGTTAGTGCCAAACTCTGCCATCTTCAAAATGTGTACGAGTATAAAGGATTACACCTGTTTTGAAAGATTCTTAAAAATGATTATTTTTTAAAAACCTAGAGAAAGTAAGATCATTTAAAAATATCCCCTTCGAAATCCATCAATTTTAAACTAGAGATATCCGCTTATCTCGCACTTCCGCATCTGCAGTGTCAGAGCTACAGAGGTGTTTGTCAGAACAGGAGACAGCCCATCTGTGGTGGAAGGTGTCAGAGCTAGGAGCGGTGTGTGTCAGACCTGGAGACTCCCATCTGCGGTGGAAGGTGGCAGAGCTAGGAGCAGTGTGTGTCAGACCAGGAGACATCCCATCTGCGTTGGAAGGTGTCAGAGCTACAGAGGTGTTTGTCAGACCAGGAGACATCCCATCTGCGTTGGAAGGTGTCAGAGCTACAGAGGTGTTTGTCAGACCAGGAGACATCCCATCTGCGTTGGAAGGTGTCAGAGCTACAGAGGTGTTTGTCAGACCAGGAGACATCCCATCTGCGGTGGAAGGTGTCAGAGCTACAGAGGTGTTTATCAGACCAGGAGACATCCCATCTGCAGTGGAAGGTGTCAGAGCTACAGAGGTGTTTGTCAGACCAGGAGACATCCCATCTGCGGTGGAAGGTGTCAGAGCTACAGAGGTGTTTATCAGACCAGGAGACATCCCATCTGCAGTGGAAGGTGTCAGAGCTACAGAGGTGTTTGTCAGACCAGGAGACATCCCATTCGTGGTGTTGGAACGGTTTGGCCTAGAAACTACTGTGACTACTCTATGGACAATCCCACGTGTTCTCCCCCACAATCCCACGTGTTCTCCCCCACAATCCCACGTGTTCTCCCCCACAATCCGACGTGTTCTCCCCCACAATCCCACATGTCCTCCCCCACAATCCCACGTGTTCTCCCCCACAATCCCACGTGTTCTCCCCCACAATCCCACGTGTTCTCCCCCACAATCCCACGTGTTCTCCCCCACGCGTGTCACGGGACTCGTCTGAAGGTAACCTGTCCCGATGACAAATATGAATAGAAATATGAAGGTAATTTTGTGCTTACCCAAAAAAGGGGTTAAATACTCTTACGTGTAATATATCTACCCGTGTACCGTGTGCTTTTCCAACAGTCTTGAAGGAGTTCCCACGTATGCTGAGCACTTGTTGGCTGCTTTTCCTTAACTCTGGGGTCCAACTCTTCCCAAAGCATCTCAATTGGGTTGAGGTCGAGTGATTGTGGATTGCCAGGTCATCTGATGCAGCACTCCATCACTCTCCTTCTTGGTCAAATAGCCTTTTGGATCTACTCTTGGGGCTCCGGTACCGCTTGCCGTGCGGAAGCAGAGAGAACAGTCTATGACTTAGGTGACTGGAGTCTTAGGTGACTGGAGAATTTTTTGGGCATTCCTCTGACATTGCCTGGTATATAAGTCCTGGATGGCAGGAAGCTTGTCCCCATTGATGCACTACCCTCTGTAGCACCTTACGGTCAGATGCCGAGCAGTTGCCATACCAGGCGGTGATGCAACTGGTCACGATGCTCTCAATGGTGCAGCTGTAGAACTTTTTGAGGATCTGGGGACCCATGCCAAATCTTCTCAGTTTCTTGAGGGGGAAAAGGTGTTGTCGTGCCCTCTTCATGACTGTCTTGCTGTGTTTGTACGTGATTGTTTGTTGGTGTTGTGGACACCAAGGAACTTGAAACTCTCGACCTGCGTCAGTGCAGCCCGTCAATGTTAATAGGGTCCTGTTCGGCTCTCCTTTTCCTGTAGTCCACGATCAGCTCCTTTGTCTTGGGGGAGAAGTTGTTGTCCTGGCACCACACTGCCAGGTCTATGACCTCCTCCCTACAGGCTGTCTCATCATTTTTGGTGATCAGGATTACCACTGTTGTGGCATCAGCAAACTTAATGATGGTGTTGGAGTCGTGCTTGGCTACAACAACGACGAGACGGCCTACAGGGAGGAGGTGAGGGCCCTCGGAGTGTGGTGTCAGGAAAATAACCTCACACTCAACGTCAACAAAACTAAGGAGATGATTGTGGACTTCAGGAAACAGCAACAGCCGTAATCATTGCAGGCCCTGCCGACAAGCATCAGATTCATTCGAAGTCTTGTCATATGTATATGTATATACTGATTCATCGAATGTAATACATGTATCACTAGCCACTTTAACTATGCCACTTTGATGCTTTTCTTGTTTGATGGTTCGTCTGAGATTTCTCATAAGCTTCCGGATTAGTGTCCCACTCCTTGAAACCTGGCAGCTCTAGCCTTTAGCTCGGTGCGGATGTTGCCTGTATTCCAAGGCTTCTGGTTGGGATATGTACGTTCTGTCACTGCGGGGATGATGTTGTCGACGCAATTTATTAATCAAGCCGGTGACTGAGGAGGTGTACTCCTCAATGCAATTGGATGAATCCAGGAACGTGTTCTTGTCTGTGCTAGCAAAACAGTCCTGTAGAGTAGCATCTGCGTCATCTGACCACTTCCGTATTGAGCAAGTCACTGGTCCTTCCTGCTTTAGTTTTTGCTTGTACGCAGGAATCAGGAGGATATAATTATGGTCAGATTTGCTAAATGGAGGGAGAGGGAGAGCTTTGTTAAGGAGATGTTTTATCCTCTGTTTGCACGGTTAACATTTGGTAAAATGCATTTTTGTCGGCATTAAAGTCATAAAGTGGCCTTAAACAGCTGGTTGAGTGGCCTTAAACAGCTGGTTGAGTGGCCTTATACAGCTGGTTGAGTGGCCTTAAACAGCTGGCTGAGTGGCCTTATACAGCTGGTTGAGTGGCCTTCTACAGCTGGTTGAGTGGCCTTAAACAGCTGGTTTAGTGGCCTTAAACAGCTTGTTGAGTGGACCTTAAACAGCTCATTGAGTGGCCTTATACAGCTGGTTGAGTGGCCTTATACAGCTCGTTGAATGGCCTTATACAGCTGGTTGAGTGGCCTTAAACAGCTTGTTGAGTGGCCTTATACAGCTCGTTGAATGCGGTCTTAGTGCCAGCATCGGTCTGTGGTGGTAAATAGACGGCTACAAATAATATAGATGAGAACTCTCTCGGTAGATAGTGTGGTCTACAGCTTATCATGAGGTACTCTTCTTTAAACACATACTCCGCCTCTCGTCTTACCGGACGTAGCTGCTCTGTCCTGCCGATGGATGGAAAACCCAGCCAGCTCTATATTATCCGTGTCATCGTTCAGTCACGACTCGGTGAAACATAAGATGTTACAGTTTTTAATGTCCCCGTTGGTAGGATACTCTCGACCGTAGATCATTCAGTTTATTTTCCAGTGATTGGCCAGTAGAACCAATAGTAGTGGTGATTTACTCACTCGCCTCTGAATCCTCACATCCTGACCTTCTCCCTCTATATCTCCCGTCGTTTCTTCATGCGGATGACAAGGATTTGGGCCTGGTCTCCGGGAAGCAGTATATCCTTTGTGTCGGACTCATTAAATAAAACATCTTTGTCCAGTTCGAGGTGAGTAATCGCTGTTCTGATGTCCAGCAGCTCTTTTTGGTCATAAGAGACAGTAGAAGCAACTTTATGGACAAAATAAGTTGCAAACAATGCGAAAAAAACGAACGAAATAGAGCAGTTGGTTAGGAGCCCGTAAAATGGCTGCCGTCCCCTCTGGTGCCATTATATCAGGGTTATTGGGCATATAGGGCATACTGTAGAGAGAGAGAGTTATTGAGCAAGAGAAAGAGAGGTAGAGAAATATAGAATTGGACATACTGTAGAGAGAGAGAGTTAGCGAGAGATAGATGGAAAGGGGGTGTTTAGAGAGAGAGAAAGAGAGAGGGGTGGAGAGAGAGAAAGAGGGGGAGGAGAGAGATGGAAAAGGAGAGGGCGGAGAGAGAGATGGAAAGAGAGAGGGATGGAGAGAGAGATGAAAAGAGAGAGGGGTGGAGAGAGAGAAAGAGAGAGGGGTGGAGAGAGAGAAAGAGAGAGGGGTGGAGAAAGACAAAGAGAGAGGGGTGGAGAGAGACTGAAAGAGAGAAGGGTGGAGAGAGAGAAAGAGAGAGGGGTGGAGAGAGAGAAAGAGAGAGGGGTGGAATGAGAAAAAGGTAGAAGGGTAGAGAGAGATGGAAAGCGAGAGGGGTGGAGAGAGACTGAAAGAAAGAGAGGTGGAGAGAGACTGAAAGAGAGAAGGGTGGAGAGAGATGGAAAGAGAGAAGGGTGGAGAGAGATGGAAAGAGAGAAGGGTGGAGAGAGACTGAAAGAAAGAGATGTGGAGAGAGACTGAAAGAGAGAAGGGTGGAGAGAGATGGAAAGAGAAAAGGGTGGAGAGAGACTGAAAGAAAGAGAGGTGGAGAGAGACTGAAAGAGAGAAGGGTGGAGAGAGATGGAAAGAGAGAAGGGTGGAGAGAGATGGAAAGAGAGAAGGGTGGAGAGAGACTGAAAGAAAGAGATGTGGCGAGAGACTGAAAGAGAGAAGGGTGGAGAGAGACTGAAAGAGAGAAGGGTGGAGAGAGACTGAAAGAGAGAAGGGTGGAGAGAGACTGAAAGAGAGAAGGGTGGAGAGAGACTGAAAGAACGAGAGTTGGAGAGAGATGGAAAGAGAGAGGGGTGGAGAGAGACTGAAAGACATGGAGGTGGAGAGAGACTGAAAGAGGAGGGTGGAGAGAGATGGAAAGAGGAGAGTGGAGAGAGACTGAAAGAAAGAGAGGTGGAGAGAGACTGAAAGAGAGAGAGGTGGAGAGAGATGGAAAGAGAGAAGGGTGGAGAGAGACTGAAAGAGAGAGGTGGACATAGACTGAAAGAACGAGAGTTGGAGAGAGATGGAAAGAGAGAGGGGTGGAGAGAGACTGAAAGACATGGAGGTGGAGAGAGACTGAAAGAGGAGGGTGGAGAGAGATGGAAAGAGGAGGGTGGAGAGAGACTGAAAGAGAGAGAGGTGGAGAGAGACTGAAAGAGGAGGGTGGAGAGAGATGGAAAGAGGAGAGTGGAGAGAGACTGAAAGAAAGAGAGGTGGAGAGAGACTGAAAGAGAGAGAGGTGGAGAGAGATGGAAAGAGAGAAGGGTGGAGAGAGACTGAAAGAGAGAGGTGGACATAGACTGAAAGAACGAGAGTTGGAGAGAGATGGAAAGAGAGAGGGGTGGAGAGAGACTGAAAGACATGGAGGTGGAGAGAGACTGAAAGAGGAGGGTGGAGAGAGATGGAAAGAGGAGGGTGGAGAGAGACTGAAAGAGAGAGAGGTGGAGAGAGACTGAAAGAGAGAGAGGTGGAGAGAGATGGAAATAGAGAAGGGTGGAGAGAGATGGAAAGAAAGGGAGGTGGAGAGAGCCTGAAAGAGAGAAGGGTGGAGAGAGATGTTAAGAGAGAATGGTGGAGAGAGATGGAAAGAGAGAGGACGAGAGTTAGGGGAAAGAAATAAGAGATAGACGGACACAGTCAGAGAGCAGGAGAGTGGATTCATAGAGAGAATGGGGAGAAGGAGAGAGTGGAATAGACAGAGCAAGAGGGCGAGAGACAGTCCTGTTGGTTTTCCTGAGGTTAGCCTCAGCAGCTGTCATCTCTTAGTCACTGGAACAAAGTCACCTTGGCCTGGCTGGCCTGCACGCTGTTGACAGGTGGCATGGGGAGGTAAGGGGAAGCTGATGCAGCATCTCTCTCTGCAGGTGCTGTGGTGTCAGAGGCCCCTGGAGCTCTGGTCCCTGTGCCTGTCATGTTCTGTAACACACCGTCACAGGTGCTGGAGGGAGGGGTGATCAGGGGAAGTAACCTCCCTTTCTTCTTTCTCCCTCTTCTCACACCCTGCATGTTCACAATGCCAAGGAATCAAATATTGATCCTTGTGTCTCGGGGAGCATTTCTCAGTGATGTTGTAGCAACTTGATCTCATCTATACACTCATCAATACAGAGAAGAAGAGGAGAGGAGGAGGAGATTAGGAGGAGAGGAGGAGATTAGGAGGAGAGGAGGAGAGGAGGTTAGGAGGAGAGGAGGAGAGGATGAGGAGGAGATTAGGAGGAGAGGATGAGAGGAGAGGATGAGAGGAGGAGAGGAGGAGAGGGGGGGAGGAGACGAGGAGTAGAGGATGAGGGGAGGAGGAGAGGATGAGGAGAGGAGGAGAGGAGGTGAGGAGAAGAGAGGTGGAGAGGAGGAGAGGAGAGGAGGAGGAGGAGAAGAGATTAGGAGATGAGGTGAGGAGAAGAAGAGAGGAGGAGAGGAGAGGATGAAAGGATGAGGGGACGAGGAGAGGAGGAGAGGAGGTGAGGAAAGAAGAGAGGAGGAGAGGAGAGGAGGAGAGGATGAGGAGAGGAGGAGAGGAGGTGAGGAGAAGAAGAGAGGAGGAGAGGAGAGGAGGAGAGGGTGAGGGGAGGAGGAGAGGATTAGGAGAGGAGGAGAGGAGGTGAGGAGAAGAAGAGAGGAGGAGATTAGGAGAAAAGGAGAGGAGGAGAGGATGAGGAGAGAAGGAGAGGAGGAGAAGAAGAGAGGAGGAGAGGAGGAGAGGAGGAGAGAAGGTCTGCAGAACATAGTTTGGTGTCTGACGTAGACCACTGTCAGGAAATTACTGTCACGGCTGTTTCAGAGCAAAGGCACTCATCAGTTGTGTGGTGTTCATGTCTGTGGGACCCATTTCCAATGTTTACTAAATGAAAAATTATACAATAAATATTTTTTTCAACCTGAGACTCATTGGCCATTGCTCATTTTCTGTGAAGAACATATAAAAAACACATTTTCATTGAGTGCACACTGTGTCCCCCCTTACACATTTATATTACATATGTGGTGTTCTGGTCCACTAGACCCGAGGGTAATAAAAGCGTGGAAAAGTGTGTGTGCAGGTGAAAACAAGTAAAGATTAAACAAAAAGGTTTGTTGTGTGCCTTCACTCTGTCTTCCTCCTCACTGGGCCTGCAGTTTCAACATGGCACCAAGAACCTTTCTCCCTGCCTGTCAGCCTGTCTCCCTGTCTGTCAGCCTGTCTCCCTGCCTGTCAGCCTGTCTCCCTGCCTGTCAGCCTGTCTGCCTGCCTGTCTCCCTGCCTGTCAGCCTGTCTCCCTGCCTGTCAGCCTGTCTCCATGCCTGTCAGCCTGTCTCCCTGCCTGTCAGCCTGTCTCCCTGCCTGTCTGCCTGTCTCCCTGCCTGTCAGCCTGCCTGTCTGCCTGTCTCCCTGCCTGTCAGCCTGTCTCCCTGCCTGTCTAACTGCCTGTCTCCCTGTCTGTCTGCCTGTTTCCCTACCTGTCTGCCTGTCTCCATGCCTGTCAGCCTGTCTCCCTGCCTGTCAGCCAGTCTCCCTGCCTGTCTGCCTGTCTCCCTGCCTGTCAGCCTGCCTGTCTGCCTGTCTCCCTGCCTGTCAGCCTGTCTCCCTGCCTGTCTAACTGCCTGTCTCCCTGTCTGTCTGCCTGTTTCCCTACCTGTCTGCCTGTCTCCATGCCTGTCAGCCTGTCTCCCTGCCTGTCAGCCAGTCTCCCTGCCTGTCTGCCTGTCTCCCTGCCTGTCAGCCTGCCTGTCTGCCTGTCTCCCTGCCTGTCAGCCTGTCTCCCTGCCTGTCTCCCTGTCTGTCAGCCTGTCTCCCTGCCTTTCTGCCTGTCTCCCTGCCTGTCTCCCTGTCTGTCTCCCTGTCTGTCTGCCTGTTTCCCTGCCTGTCTGCCTGTCTCCCTGCCTGTCTCCCTGCCTGTCAGCCTGTCTTCCGCTTTTCTCGCACCCTTTACCCTTTGTAGTGTGTGAAACTACAAAATGTCCTGCACAATTTTATTACAATACATTATTTCAATACATTATTTCAATACATTATTTCAATACAGTATTACAATACATTATTTCAATACATTATTTCAATACATTATTTCAATACATTATTACAATACATTATTTCAATGCATTATTTCAATACATTATTACAATACATTATTTCAATACATTATTACAATACATTATTTCAATACATTATTACAATACATTATTTCAATACATTATTACAATACATTATTTCAATACATTATTACAATACATTATTTCAATACATTATTTCAATACATTATTACAATACATTATTTCAATACATTATTTCAATACATTATTACAATACATTATTTCAATACATTATTTCAATACATTATTACAATACATTATTTCAATACATTATTTCAATACATTATTACAATACATTATTACAATACATTATTTCAATACATTATTTCAATACATTATTACAATACATTATTACAATACATTATTTCAATACATTATTACAATACATTATTTCAATACATTATTTCAATACATTATTTCAATACATTATTACAATACATTATTTCAAAACATTATTACAATACATTATTTCAATACATTATTACAATACATTATTACAATACATTATTACAATACATTGTAAAAAAATGCCGTGTTTTCCCAGCCAGGTGCAAAGTGGGGGAGGATATAACAAATAAATAGCTTTGTATGTGTGGCTTCTTACCACCATCAATCAGTACGGCAAAAATAATTGATGATCAGAGGGCCTGAGAAATAATTTTTGCAGAGAGAGAAGCTGGTGTGAAGAATTTTATGAACATGAGGGTCTTGTCTCTGTCAATTCGGAGTCTGACAGTGAGTTGGAAGAGGAGGATGGGATTGACCCTCAGCCAGCCCCAGGACCAGCCCGTCAGCAGCCAGCCTCAGGACCAGCCCGTCAGCAGCCAGCCCCAGGCCCAGTCCGTCAGCAGCCAGCCCCAGGACCAGTCCGTCAGCAACCAGCCCCAGGACCAGTCCGTCAGCAACCAGCCCCAGGACCAGCTCGTCAGCAACCAGCCCCAGGACCAGCCCATCAGCAACCAACTCATCAGCAGCCAGGCCCAGGACCAGCCCGTCAGCAGCCAGCCTCAGGACCAGCCCGTCAGCAACCAACTCATCAGCAGCCAGCCCCAGGACCAGCCCGTCAGCAACCAACTCATCAGCAGCCAGCCCCAGGACCAGCCCGTCAGCAGCCAGCCTCAGGACCAGCCCGTCAGCAACCAGCCCCAGGCCCAGTCCGTCAGCAGCCAGCCCCAGGACCAGTCCGTCAGCAACCAGCCCCAGGACCAGTCCGTCAGCAACCAGCCCCAGGACCAGCTCGTCAGCAACCAGCCCCAGGACCAGCCCGTCAGCAACCAACTCATCAGCAGCCAGCCCCAGGACCAGCCCGTCAGCAGCCAGCCTCAGGACCAGCCCGTCAGCAACCAACTCATCAGCAGCCAGCCCCAGGACCAGCCCGTCAGCAACCAACTCATCAGCAGCCAGCCCCAGGACCAGCCCGTCAGCAGCCAGCCTCAGGACCAGCCCGTCAGCAACCAACTCATCAGCAGCCAGCCCCAGGACCAGTCCGTCAGCAACCAGCCCCAGGACCAGCCCGTCAGCAACCAACTCATCAGCAGCCTGCAGGACAAGAAATATGGACGTCGAAATGTTTTGAAATTGAATGATCTTAATGCCCAAGGAATGAGCCACCCCGCATGGCTGTCCAATGTGATAAGGATGTAACCAGGGCCGACGCGGATGGAGGTTACTCATGTACAGGACACAAACCCTACGCTGGCCAGTTGTGATATTATTCCACATCTTGGACATCTTGGCGTACAATGCGTTTGTCGTCTGGATGGAGTTGAACCCAGATTGGAACAGAGGGAAGCTCCAGAGGAGACGTCTCTTTCTAGAGGAGCTGGGCAAGGCATTGGTAAGACCTCAAATCCAGAGGAGACGTCTCTTTCTAGAGGAGCTGTGCAGGGTATTGGTAAGACCTCACATCCAGAGGAGACGTCTCTTTCTAGAGGAGCTGTGCAGGGCATTGGTAAGACCTCACAACCAGAGGAGACGTTTCTTTCTAGAGGAGCAGGTCAAGACATTTGAAAGACCTCAAATCCAGAGGAGGCAACATATCCCAAAGACCCCGGCTTCTGCAGCCATCGGGAGGAGGATTCAGGAGGAGGATGCTGGTGCCCCATCCGCCCGACCCACAGAACCAACTACTCCAATACCGGAAGTAAGTGTGAGTGATGTTGCTTGTGTGTGTGTCTGACTCTCCTACCTTGGGCTGCTGTAACTATATGTATATGTGAGTGAGTGAGTGAGTGAGTGAGTGAGTGAGTGAGTGAGTGAGTGAGTGAGTGAGTGAGATGTTAGTAAAATTCCTGAACTTTGTTTTCATCATTCTAGATTGAAGCTGTTAGCAACAAGAAGAAGCGTTGCGATGTGTGTGGACCCAAGGACAGGAAGACACATTCATCAAGTGCAAGAAATACATTTGCAACACAAACACAGTATAACTATGTCCCTCATGTGGTGTGTAGACCGGCTTTACCTTGTGTTCAATGGGGCTCATTTATAATTTCTGTAAAATTTGTCCTTCCAATTTTGTTCAGTTCAAAGCAATAAACATCAATAGTGATAAAAACCTTGTTTTGTTTATATTTGTTCAAGATAAACATGATTTATTCAACCCATGTCTACTGTAGATTATAACAGATGTTTTTGTTTACAAAAATCATATTTTATCAACAAAAAAGTTTTGCGCTTTTATGTGATCTAGGAGAGGTAAATGGCACATATTATATATTATATATATATACTGCTTGTAATTGATAAAAGTCAACAACTAAGTAATAAGTATTTTTACGTAAATCCTTATGGCTGTATTGTTTTAAATAAACAATTAATGGTTAAAATAAAAGATTAAATGCAAACTTAATTTCAAACGTAATTACATTATTTTTCAGTACAATGAATTACTGATTAGTTGTGGAGGAACGGTGAATTAGGTAAACACTTAATTCAGTTGCCCAAAACAATCCAAAGACGATTCATCTGTTGGTGTCCTCTTACTGCTAGACAAGACTTCAATACTAAGACGATTCATCTGTTGTTGTCCTCTTACTGCTAGACATGACTTCACAACTAAGGTGATTCATCTGTTGATGTCCTCTTACTGCTAGACATGACTTCACAACTAAGGTGATTCATCTGTTGATGTCCTCTTGCTGCTAGACATGACATCACTACTAAGATGATTCATCTGTTGTTGTCCTCTTACTGCTAGACATGACTTCACAACTAAGGTGATTCATCTGTCGATGTCCTCTAACTGATAGACATGACTTCACTACTAAGGTGATTCATCTGTTGATGTCCTCTAACTGATAGACATGACTTCCCTACTAAGATGATTAATCTGTTGGTGTTCTCTTACTGCTAGACACGACTTCACTACTAAGATGATTCATCTGTTGGTGTCCTCTAACTGCTAGACATGACTTCACTACTAAGATGATTCATCTGTTGGTGTCTTACTGGTAGACATGACTTCACTACTAAGGTGATTCATCTGTTGATGTCCTCTGACTGCTACTGATATTTAGGCTAATGATTTTTAGGCTACTGATATTTAGGCTAATGATGTTTAGGCTACTGTTATTTAGGCTCATGATATTTAGGCTAATGATGTTTAGGCTCATTATGTTTAGGCTAATGATGTTTAGGCTACTGATGTTTAGGCTACTGATGTTAAAGCTAATGATGTTTAGGCTACTGATGTTTAGGCTACTGATGTTTAGGCTACTGATGTTTAGGCTAATGATGTTTAGGCTAATGATGTTTAGGCTAATGATGTTTAGGCTACTGATATTTAGGCTAATGATGTTTAGGCTACTGATGTTTAGGCTAATGATGTTTAGGCTACTGATATTTATTCTAATGATGTTTAGGCTACTGATGTTTAGGCTAATGATGTTTAGGCTACTGACATTTAGGCTAATGATGTTTAGGCTACTGATGTTTAGGCTAATGATGTTTAGGCTACTGATATTTATTCTAATGATGTTTAGGCTACTGATGTTTAGGCTAATGATGTTTAGGCTACTGATATTTAGGCTAATGATGTTTAGGCTTCTGATGTTTAGGCTACTGATGTTTAGGCCAATGATGTTTAGGCTAATGAAATTTAGGCTACCGATGTTTAGGCTAATGATGTTTAGGCCAATAATGTTTGGGCTAATGATATTTAGGCTAATGATGTTTAGGCTAATGATGTTTAGGCTACTGATGTTTTCACTAATGATATTTGATTCCTACCGCTAGACATGACATCACCAAAACACAACTACCGGAAGGTCCATCATTCCATTTTGCTTTGTTCTTTTCTCAACTTGCCCAAAACCTCCCTCCCTCTATTCCCTCTCTTCCCACCTTCCCTTTCACCCTCCCTCCCTGGTCTCATTCCCAGGTCTGCATCCATCACGATGCGAGAGGACTCCTCCACCCTGACAGCTTTGTCAATATAAATTACTCCAGTATGGCTGGAGAGGCCATCAGCGGCCCCTCACCCAAACCACATCTCCAACAGCCCCACGGCCCTTCACCAGAACCTCAACGGACCCTCACCTCCAACGGCCACACTGCCCCTCACCAGACACTCACCGGACCAGCGTCTGTGTGTGTGTGTGTGTGTGTGTGTGTCTCTGTGTGTCTCTGTGTGTCTCTGTGTGTCTGTCTGCCTGCCTGCCTGCCTGCCTGCCTGCCTGCCTGCCTGCCTGCCTGCCTGCCTGCCTGTCTGTCTGTCTGCCTGCGTGCGTGATGATGTTGGTGGTGTTGTCTTTTAAAATTAGGGTTGTTCTGCTTTAGTAATATTATGGTCTATTTCCCTGCTTCAAATGGGCTCCCTGGACAGTTGATTTACCAAAGGACTACAGATAATTAACATTTCAGTAATTAGGCTTATGAGAAACATATCACATAACTGAAATATGCCTTATTATAAAAATACAAAAAAAAAAAAAAAACACTATGGTTTGATATTATGTAGATTTAAAAAGCCACCCTTTGGGGTTAAAAAAGCTTGTTTTATTTACTTTTCTGTGAATAAAACACTAGAACACCACCCATAGTTATTTTCGTTCGCAGTTCGTTTACTCCCACAATGCCGAGCAAATGACGATTCCGAGATGACAAGAGGAAGAGAGGAAGAGGAAGAGAGGAAGAGGAAGACTGGTGATCCGTTGTTTTACTTTTTCTCTTGTCCCCCCCTCTTCTTCTGACTAGCTGTATTAACACACAGAACACTGTATTAACACACAGAACACGGTATTAACACACAGAATACTGTATTAACACAGAGAACATAGAACATTGTATTAACATACAGAACACAGAACACTGTATTAACACACAGAACACATAACATTGTATTAACACACAGAACACAGAACATTGTATTAAAACACAGAACACAGAACACTGCAATAACATTCAGAACACAGAACACTGTATTTACACACAGAACACAGAACACTGTATTAACACACAGAACACTGTATTAACACACAGAACACAGAACACTGTATTAACACACAGAACACAGAACACTGTATTAACACACAGAATACTGTATTAACACACAGAATACTGTATTAACACACAGAACACTGTATTAACACACAGCACACTGTATTAACAAACAGAATACTGTATTAACACACAGAACACTGTATTAACACACAGAACACAGAACACTATATTAACACACATAATACTGTATTAACACACAGAACACTGAATTAACACACAGAACACTGTATTAACACACAGAATACTGTATTAACACAGAGAACATAGAACATTGTATTAACATACAGAACACAGAACACTGTATTAACACACAGAACACATAACATTGTATTAACACACAGAACACAGAACACTATTAACATACAGAACACAGAACACTGTATTTACACACAGAACACATAACATTGTATTAACACACAGAACACAGAACACTATTAACATACAGAACACAGAACATTGTATTAAAACACAGAACACAGAACACTATTAACATACAGAACACAGAACACTGTATTTACACACAGAACACAGAACACTGTATTAACACACAGAACACTGTATTAAAACACAGAACACAGAACACTGTATTAACACACAGAACACAGAACACTGTATTAACACACAGAACACTGTATTAACACACAGAACACTGAACACTGTATTAACACACAGAACACAGAACACTATTAACATACAGAACACAGAACACTGTATTTACACACAGAACACAGAACACTGTATTAACACACAGAACACTGTATTAAAACACAGAACACAGAACACTGTATTAACACACAGAACACAGAACACTGTATTAACACACAGCACACAGAACACTATATTAACACAGAGAACACTGTATTAACACACAGAACACTGTATTAACACACAGAACACAGAACACTGTATTAACACACAGAACACTGTATTAACACACAGAACACAGAACACTGTATTAACACACAGAACACTGTATTAACACACAGCACACAGAACACTGTATTAACACACAGAACACTGTATTAACACACAGAATACAGAATACTGTATTAACACACATAACACAGAACACTGTATTAACACACAGACCACTGTATTAACACACAGAATACAGAATACTGTATTAACACACATAACACAGAACACTGTATTAACACACAGACCACTGTATTAACACACAGAATACAGAACACTGTATTAACACACAGAACACTGTATTAACACACAGAATACAGAATACTGTATTAACACACAGAACACAGAACACTGTATTTACACACAGAACACTGTATTAACACACAGAATACAGAATACTGTATTAACACACATAACACAGAACACTGTATTAACACACAGACCACTGTATTAACACACAGAATACAGAATACTGTATTAACACACATAACACAGAACACTGTATTTACACACAGAACACTGTATTAACACACAGCACACAGAACACTGTATTAACACACAGAACACTGTATTAACACACAGAATACAGAATACTGTATTAACACACATAACACAGAACACTGTATTAACACACAGACCACTGTATTAACACACAGAATACAGAATACTGTATTAACACACAGAACACTGTATTAACACACATAACAAAGAACACTGTATTAACACACAGAACACAGAACACTGTATCAACACAAATAACATTGTATTAACACACAGAACACAGAATACTGTATTACCACACAGAGCACTGTATTAACACACAGATCACAGACCACTGTATTAACACATAGATCACAGAACACTGTATTAACACACAGATCACAGAACACTGTATTAACACACAGATCACAGAGCACTGTATTAACACACAGATCACAGAACACTGTATTAACACACAGATCACAGAACACTGTATTAACACACAGATCACAGAACACTGTATTAACACACAGAACACAGAACACTGTATTAACACACAGATCACAGAACACTGTATTAACACACAGATCACAGAACACTGTATTAACACACAGATCACAGAACACTGTATTAACACACAGATCACAGAACACTGTATTAACACACAGAACACAGAACACTGTATTAACACACAGATCACAGAACACTGTATTAACACATAGATCACAGAACACTGTATTAACACACAGATCACAGAACACTGTATTAACACACAGATCACAGAACACTGTATTAATAATAACACACAGATCACAGAAGACTGTATTAACACATAGATCACAGAACACTGTATTAACACACAGATCACAGAACACTGTATTAATAATAACACATAGATCACAGAACACTGTATTAACACACAGATCACAGAAGACTGTATTAACACATAGATCACAGAACACTGTATTAACACACTGATCACAGATCACAGAACACTTTATTTGCACACAGACCACTTTAACAAACAGAACACTATTAAACTGTATATATTTATTTGTTGAGATTGAAAGTAGTCACCCTTTACCTTGAATGCATTTCAATTAACACGTATGCCCTGTTAAAAGTTAATTTGTGGAATTTATTTCCTTCTAAATTCGTTATGACGAATTTGGTATGCAGAAGATTGCCCTATTTGGTAATAGACCAAGTCCATATTATGACAAGAACAGCTCAAATAAGCAAAGAGGAACAACAGTTCATCATTACTTTAAGACATGAAGGTCAGTCAATCTGGAAAATTTCAAGAACTTTGAAAGTTTCTTCAATTGCAGTCGCAAAAACCATCAAGCTCCATGATGAAATTGGCTCTCATGAGGACCGCCACAGGAAAGGAAGACCCAGAGTTACCTCTGCTGCAGAGGATAAATTCCTTAGAGTTACCAGGCTCAGAAATTGCAGCCCACATAAATACTGCATGGAGTCTGCATGAATCAGGCCTTCATGATCGAATTTCTGCAATGAAACCACTACTAAAGTACACAAAAATGAAGGGACAGGCTTGGGCCAAGAAACACGAACAACGGACATTAGACCAGTGGAAATCTGTCCTTTGGTCACATAAATTCAAACCTGAGATGTTTGTTTTCAACCGCCCTGTTTTTTGTGAGATGCAGAGTAGGTGAATAGATGATCTCCACTGTCTGTGATTTATTGAGAATTCAAGGCACACTTAACCAGCATGTCTACAACAGCTTTCTGCAGTGATACGCCATGCCCATCTGGTTTCCGCTTATTGGGACTATCATTTGTTTTTTAAGAGGACAATGACTCAACATACCTCCAGGCTGTGTAAGGGCTATTTGGCCAAGAAGGAGAGTGATGAGTGCTGCATCAGATGACCTGGCCTCCACAATCACCTGACCTCAACCCAAAATGAGATGGTTTGGGATGAGTTGGACCGCACAGTGAAGGAAAAGCAGCCAACATGCTCAGCATATGTGGGAACTCCTTAAAGGCCGTTGTTGTGGAAATTCTAATCACGTGAGAAAGATTTCTTTAATTAAACAATCACTACTTTATTATTCGAATTGCAGTAAGGAAGCTAGTAGATCCCATACATAAATCATACAGAGAATTCATGGTCTTTTATAGCAGACCTAACCATGCTTTTTCAAAGGTAGGTCCTCTCCGGGAGATCAGGGCATCATAAGCTGTCTTGTTTTCTTCTTGTGACTATGTGTTGTGAGGTCATAGCGCACCAAACAAGTGATAGTGTTACTCCTTTTCTGCTGATAGAATTGGTGACAATGGCTCAAGCCAGCCTCTGTTCACCTCATATCTCCACAGCTGTCCCTAGAAAGATTACGAAAAGAACAGGATAGACCGAAGATCTGTAGTCACTCTAAGAGAGGCTCTCTGTCTTATGAGTCGCGTGACCAAGTTACTCAGAGGCAGCAGACCATTTTTTTTTAACAATACAGATCTATTTTGTTACTCAAGTTTATCTCCATCCTAAGCCGCCCCGTGTCACAGACTAAACGTCTAAACCAGCTGCGGGGAGCTAGAGTGGAACCCATTTCTTTACAGAAGCGATAATAGAACAGACATGTCGTACTATTGTAAAGAATTATAATTGTAGCTGTTAATATTTAACTAATCAGGTAAAAACATGATTTTTATCTCACAGTGTTGGAAAAAGCATTCAAGGTGAAGCTGGTTGAGAGAATGCCAAGATAAATAGATAAATTAATGAGATAAACTAGATAAATTAAAGAGATAAACTAGATGAATTAAAGAGATAAACTAGATGAATTAAAAACAAAAAAATAAGACGTCAAAGTGTGGCTACTTTGAAGAATCTCAAATATAAAATATAGTTTGATTTGTTTAACACTTTTTTGGTTACTGCATGATTCCATATGTGTTATTTCATAGTTTTGATGTCTTCACTATTATTCGGCAATGTTTAAAATATATAAAAACCCTAGAATGAGTAAACCTTTGACTGGCACTGTACATCTTATTTACATAAGTATTCAGACCCTTTGATTTGAGGCTCAACATTAAGCCCAGGTGCATCCTGTTTCCTTTGATCATAATTGATGTTTCTACAACTTGATTGGAGTCCACCTGTGGTCAATTCAATTGATTGGACATGATTTGGAAAAGCACACACCTGTCTATATAAGGTCACACAGTTGGCGGTCCTTTTAACCATTTATGAATGCGTTTCTATGGGTTTTAGTAGTTAGGGCCAAAATCAATAATGTATCAAATCATTGTTTCATTTATTTTTTATACCTAAAGGGGTCCATTTTTTGTTGTTGTAAATAGCTAAATGATTCATAGCATTACCATCTTAAAACAATGCCTTATGTCATATTAGCAAACCCCCCCACCCTCCATTTTCTTAGATTAATTGTTGTATTATATTATTTTCTCGTTTTGTGTTTTTATTACAATCCCTACCATTAATAATGTTGGATGTTCCTTTTGATTTAGAATAGCTATGGAGGAGTCTTGGTGTCTCGGGGGAGTTGGTTGTCAATGTACAGCTGGTCGACTATGAGAGATACACTTCTCCGATTTAGTCTATTGCCATTGAAGAGTGGGTACATTACTTTGAGTTGTTCTCCAACTCTTAGCTCCAACCCTTAGCTCCGACCCTTAGCTCCGACCCTTAGCTCCGACCCTTAGCTCCGACCCCTAGCTCCGACCCTTAGCTCCGACCCTTAGCTCCGACCCTTAGCTCCGACCCCTAGCTCCGACCCTTAGCTCCGCCCCTTAGCCCCGCCCCTTAGCTCTGACCCTTAGCTCCGACCCTTAGCTCCGACCCTCTTAGCCCTTAGCTCCGCCCTTTAGCTCCGCCCCTTAGCTCCGACCCTTAGCTCCAACCCGCTTAGCCCTTAGCGCCGACCCTTAGCTCCGACCCTTAGCTCCGACCCTTAGCTCCGACCCTTAGCTCCGACCCTTAGCTCTGACCCTTAGCTCCGACCCTCAGCTCCGACCCTCTTAGCCCTTAGCTCCGCCCCTTAGCTCCGCCCCTTAGCCCCACCCCTTAGCTCCGACCCTTAGCTCCGACCCTTAGCTCCAACCCTCAGCTCCAACCCTTAGCTCCAACCCTTAGCTCCGACCCCTAGCTCCAACCCTTAGCTCCAAACTCTTAGCCCTTAGCACCGACCCGTAGCTCCGACCCTTAGCTCCGACCCTTAGCTCCGACCCTTAGCTCCGACCCCTAGCTCCAACCCTTAGCTCCAAACTCTTAGCCCTTAGCACCGACCCTTAGCTCCGAACCTTAGCTCCGACCCTTAGCTCCGACCCTTAGCTCCGACCCTTAGCTCCGACCCTTAGCTCCAACCCTTAGCTCCGACCCCTAGCTCCAACCCTTAGCTCCAAACTCTTAGCCCTTAGCACCGACCCTTAGCTCCGACCCTTAGCTCCGACCCTTAGCTCCGACCCTTAGCTCCGACCCTTAGCTCCGACCCGCATAGCCCTTAGCGCCGACCCTTAGCTCCGACCCTTAGCTCCAACCCTTAGCTCCGACCCTTAGCTCTGACCCTTTGCTCCGACCCTCAGCTCCGACCTTTTTAGCCCTTAGCTCCGCCCCTTAGCTCCGACCCTCTTAGCCCTTAGCGCCGACCCTTAGCTCCAACCCTTAGCTCCGCCCCTTAGCTCCAACCCTTAGCTCCAAACTCTTAGCCCTTTAATAGCATCTGTTCTAATGATAAGTTTATTACCAGGAAGGCAGACGCTGAAGAGCATTTCAACAACACACTGCCAAGCACTGTACCACTGGGATCAAACTATATTTGTCAGACACACACACCAGACATTGTGAGAGTGCCCTGGCGTCTCACAAATAAACAGCTACAGCAGAGGAACCAATTATTCGGGCAATTCTGCAATTAAGAGTTTCACTCAGGTTTATATTTTAATGAACTGACAGAAAGAGAAACGTCCTAGGATAAAAATTATTAACAATTTCAGCTCTGAGGTGACACTAATGTCTGAGTCCCAAATGACACCCGATATAGAGAACGGGGTTCCATTTGAGCAACAGCCACAGAACACAGCTCTGAGCACACCAATCACAACAAAGTGATGTTTCATTCAATTCTCTCTGTCACCTGTCACCATCTTAGAGCCTTAATCTCTTTCAGTTTGTTGACAGACCCAATTATTTCAAAACTAATTATGTTCTGATCAAATGTGATGTGTAGAAAAATCTGCTAAATGTTATTTTTAAAAGACATCATTTGAAGAATTGAGAGTAAAAGTCAGTCAGAGGTAGAATATGTTTTAATTTGCCTCTTTGAACTCATGACAATTATATGTATAGCATTGGTCTAAAGATTAACACATAATGTCTAAAATGTGTGTATTTACACGGTGGAATTGAACATATAGCATCAGTCAATCACAGCTGAAATATGTTTTGTCATGAGATCTGGTGAAACTTACCTCAATCTGTCTGATTCAACGGGTCTTGAATCTGTAATCAGACTCTATCCCAAATGGCACCCTAGTCTCTCTATATAGTGCACTGCTTTTTACCAGAGCCCTATTGGGGTTATTAGAATAGTGCACTATGCAGGGATTCGAGCCGGATTGCCTTTAGGATTAGATGATCCACCAGATACTTCTGTGTGACTGATGCATCTTCTGTCAGATACATCCATACATAGTGTATGTCCCAAATGGCACCCTATACAATAGTAGTACACTATATAGGGAACACGCTGTCACTTGGGACGCTGACACATAGTATACATTTTCTGTAGGGTCCAGTCGGGAGGCAATCTTCCTAAAATGCCATCTTAATACCTGTTGATGTTGCTGTTGATCACAGTATCAGTTGTGGGGTCAATGGCTGGGATGCATCAGAGATCACAGTATCAGTAGTGGTAATTGGCTGTGATGCATCAGAGATCACAGTATCAGTTGTGGTCATTGGCTGGGATGCATCAGAGATCACAGTATCAGTTGTGGGGTCAATGGCTGGGATGCATCAGAGATCACAGTATCAGTAGTGGTAATTGGCTGGGATGCATCAGAGATCACAGTATCAGTTGTGGTCATTGGCTGGGATGCATCAGAGATCACAGTATCAGTTGTGGGGTCAATGGCTGGGATGCATCAGAGATCACAGTATCAGTAGTGGTAATTGGCTGTGATGCATCAGAGATCACAGTATCAGTTGTGGTCATTGGCTGGGATGCATCAGAGATCACAGTATCAGTTGTGGGGTCAATGGCTGGGATGCATCAGAGATCACAGTATCAGTAGTGGTAATTGGCTGGGATGCATCAGAGATCACAGTATCAGTAGTGGTAATTGGCTGGGATGCATCAGAGATCACAGTATCAGTAGTGGTAATTGGCTGGGATGCATCAGAGATCACAGTATCAGTTGTGGGGTCATTGGCTGGGATGCATCAGAGATCACAGTATCAGTTGTGGTCATTGGCTGGGATGCATCAGAGATCACAGTATCAGTTGTGGTCATTGGCTGGGATGCATCAGAGATCACAGTATCGGTATATTACTGCTTCTCTTTAATTTGTTATATTTTAAGTATCTATTTTTTACTTAACACTTAATTTTCTGAAACTGCATTGTTGGTTAAAACCTGTCTAGGACTGGGGTTCCGGTTCCGCTAGCAGAACCCCCCAGCAACAGCCAGTGAAAGTGCAGGACGCCAAATTCAAAACAACTCATCCCATAATTAGAATTCCTCAAGCATACAAGTATGTTACACCATTTTAAAGATACAATTCTCGTTAATCCAGCCACAGTGTCTGATTTCAAAAATGATTTACAGCGAAAGCACCACTAATGATTATGTTAGGTCACCACCAAGCCACAGAAAAACACAGCCATTTTTCAGCCAAATCTTCATCAGATGACACTCATAGGACTTCATGTTACACAATGCATGTATGTTTTGTTTGGTAAAGTTCATATTTATATTAAAAAAATCTGAGTTTTCATTGGCGCATTACGTTCAGTAGTTCTAAAACACGCGGTGATATTGCAGAGAGCCACATCAATTTACAGAAATACTTATAATAAACATTGATAAAGATACGACTATTATACATGGAACTTTAGATAAACTTCTCCTTAATACAACTGCTGTGTCAGATTTCAAAAAAGCTTTACGGAGAAAGCAAACCATGCAATAATCTGAGTACAGCGTTCAGACAACAAAGCAGCCAAAAAGATACTGGGTAGTCAACGTTACTCAGAAATATAATTTTAAATATTCACTTACCTTTGATGATCTTCATCAGAATGCACTCCCAGGAATCCCAGTTCCACCATAAATGTTTGATTTGTTCAATAATGTCCATCAGTTGTGTCCAAATATCTTCTTTTGTTAGGGCGTTCGGTAAACAAATCCAAAACGCGTTCAGGTCGCGCCGAACGTCGGACGAAAAATTAAAAAAGTTCCGTTACAGTCCGTAGAAACATGCCAAACTAAGTATGGAATCAATCTTTAGGATGTTTTTAACATAAAACTACATTTGCATTAATGTCAGAGTGATTAGAGGGACGATAGAGTGGTGAGAACCAGGCAGTTAGCAAGTTTAGTAGGCTACTAATGACCAGCAGCAGCATCAAAGCTTGGAGAAGACTAATTACCGAAGACTAAATGATCCGGGGTGTGGCGGTAATACGGTCACTGCAACAGCCCTAGTTCTAATTCACTGCAATTGCATAGCCCATTGAAATGTAGCTCAAAATGAGCTCATGGCCTCTCATGAAGTGTTTGATTAGATATTCGAATACGTTTGACTTGATGTTTATGTGCAACTCTCTGTTGTTGTTCTTTATTGCGCCGCTTTGCTTTATCTTGGCCAGGTCGCAGTTGTAATTGAGAACTTGTTCTAAACTGGTCTACCTGGTTAAATAAAGGTGATCTGGTCTACCTGGTTAAATAAAGGTGATCTGGTCTACCTGGTTAAATAAAGGTGATCTGGTCTACCTGGTTAAATAAAGGTGGAAACAGTGAATGTCAGAGTAATTAGAGAGACTTATAACCTGGGGGGTTCGAGCCCTGAATGCTGATTGGCTGAAAGCCATGGTATATCAGACCGCATACCAGGGGTATGACAAAGCATTTAATTACATTGGTATCCAGTTTATAATAGCAATAAAGTCAGAAGTTTACATACACCTTAACCAAATACATTGAATGCCAGCTTGTCACAATTCCTGACATTAAATCCTAGTAAAAATTCCCTGTCTTAGGTCAGTTAGGATCACCACTTTATTTTAAGAATGTGAAATATCAGAATAATAGTAGAGAGAATGATTTATTTCAAATGTTTATATCATGACTAGGGCTGAGGTGACATGTTCAGGGCTTTATATCATGACCAGGGCTGAGGTGACATGTCCAGGGCTTTATATCATGACCAGGGCTGAGGTGACATGTACAGGGCTTTATATCATGACTAGAGCTCAGGTGACATGTTCAGGGCTTTATATTATGACCAGGGCTGAGGTGACATGTCCAGGGCTTTATATCATGACCAGGGCTGAGGTGACATGTCCAGGGCTCTATATCATGACCAGGGCTGAGGTGACATGTCCAGGGCTCTATATCATGACCAGGGCTGAGGTGACATGTACAGGGCTTTATATCATGACTAGAGCTCAGGTGACATGTTCAGGGCTTTATATCATGACCAGGGCTGAGGTGACATGTCCAGGGCTTTATTTTATGGCTACGGCGCGCACACACACACACCTATGCGCACGTGCTCGTACGCACGCACACACACTTCACCCGTTGACAATATATGAATACTGTATATTATCTCTAGTTCGTAATGTCTAGTTACTGTTACTGTGAATACCTTGACAACAAAACAAATATGAGGCTATACACAGAGGTAGTGGTACCGAGTCAATGTGCTGGGCTACAGGTTAGTAATGAGGCTATACACAGAGGTAGTGGTACCGAGTCAATGTGCTGGGCTACAGGTTAGTAATGAGGCTATACACAGAGGTAGTGGTACCGAGTCAATGTGCTGGGCTACAGGTTAGTAATGAGGCTATACACAGAGGTAGTGGTACCGAGTCAATGTGCTGGGCTACAGGTTAGTAATGAGGCTATACACAGGGGTAGTGGTACCGAGTCAATGTGCTGGGCTACAGGTTAGTAATGAGGCTATACACAGAGGTAGTGGTACCGAGTCAATGTGCTGGGCTACAGGTTAGTAATGAGGCTATACACAGAGGTAGTGGTACCGAGTCAATGTGCTGGGCTACAGGTTAGTAATGAGGCTATACACAGAGGTAGTGGTACCGAGTCAATGTGCTGGGCTACAGGTTAGTAATGAGGCTATACACAGAGGTAGTGGTACCGAGTCAATGTGCTGGGCTACAGGTTAGTAATGAGGCTATACACAGAGGTAGTGGTACCGAGTCAATGTGCTGGGCTACAGGTTAGTAATGAGGCTATACACAGAGGTAGTGGTACCGAGTCAATGTGCTGGGCTACAGGTTAGTAATGAGGCTATACACAGAGGTAGTGGTACCGAGTCAATGTGCTGGGCTACAGGTTAGTAATGAGGCTATACACAGAGGTAGTGGTACCGAGTCAATGTGCTGGGCTACAGGTTAGTAATGAGGCTATAAACAGGGGTAGTGGTACCGAGTCAATGTGCTGGGCTACAGGTTAGTAATGAGGCTATGCACAGAGGTAGTGGTACCGAGTCAATGTGCTGGGCTACAGGTTAGTAATGAGGCTATACACAGAGGTAGGGGTACCGAGTCAATGTGCTGGGTATATCTGCCCCGCAGCTTTGTGAATGTTGACCTGTTTAAAGGTCTTGCTCACATTGACTACAGAGAGCATGATCACACAGTCATCCGTAACAGCTGGTGCTCTCATGCATGCTTCAGAATTGCTTGCCTTGAACCGAGCATAAAAGGCATTTAGCTCGTCTGGTACTCTTGCGTCACTGGGCAGCTCATGACTGGTTTGTCCCTTTGTCGTCCGTAGTAGTTTTCGAACCCTGACACATCCGATGAGCATGAGTTTAGAAAATAATGTAAAAAATAACATGATTTCTCATAATCTGTTTCTTGAGTTTAAGAGTCCTAGATAACAAGTATTTTCTTCAAACCCTGAACAGACAACAACTTGACAGGAAGCTAATCATCTAGACATCGATCAGAAAAGGCTACCCTAGATGACCTGGTGGGGGTGTCTCAGAGATTCAGGCAGTGCGGACTGGTCAGTTGGTCTAGAGGAGGAGGGGTGTATTCTGTGTCTGTATTGACTTTGATCCCAGCCGGCCTCACCCATCCCCCGTCCCCCCTCACCTCCTCTTAGTCCAGACTGATCAAAGCATAGAAACAGGCCAGAGTATTACCCCCTGCATGCGCTTACATCACCACAGTGCTTCTTATTTATTGAAGTTGTAGGCTTTTTAACATTCAGCAACACGCCTCGTGTACTACTTTATTAGTATATCTGTCAGACATTTATTTCTCTCTTGGATGGTGTACATAGACTAGTCTCTCTCTCTATCTCTCTCTCTCTCTCTCTACATATCTCTCTCTCTCTACCTCTCTCTCTCTCTACCTCTCTCTCTCTCTCTCTACCTCTCTCTCTCTCTCTCGCTCTCTCTCTCTACCTCCCTCTCTCTCTACCTCTCTCTCTCTCTCTCTCTCTCTACCTCTCTCTCTACCTCTCTCTCTCTTCCTCTCTCTCTTGGATGGTGTACATCTCTTTCTCTCTACCTCTCTCTCTACCTCCCTCTCTCTCAACCTCTCTCTCTCTCTCTCTCTACCTCTCTCTCTACCTCTCTCTCTCTCTTCCTCTCTCTCTTGGATGGTGTACATCTCTCTCTCTCTCTCTCTCTACCTCTCTCTCTACCTCTCTCTCTCTCTGTGTGTGTGTGACACTGCCTTTACACTTTGATCTGTGACTCTAGTCCTCCCCACATGAATAGAAGAGGTGGGAAAGCAGACAGGCAATTGAAGCCATGCATTGTCAGGGAAGCTGCTGCTCCTTTAAAGCTCTATTCTGGTAGAGAGAAAGACAGAAACAGAGGGAGAGACTTCTGGCTGACAGGAGAAATGTTTTGATAGAGAGAAAAACAGAAACTAAGTTAAATACTGACAGGAGATCTGTTTTGATAGAGAGAAAGACGGAAACAGAGGGAGAGACTTCTGAATGACAGGATCTCTGTTGTGATAGAGAGATTGACAGAAACAGAGAGACTTCTGAATTACGGGATCTCTGTTGTTAATAGAGATAATAACAGAAACAGAGAGACTTCTGAATTACGGGATCTCTGTTGTTAATAGAGATAATAACAGAAACAGAGAGACTTCTGAATTACGGGATCTCTGTTGTTAATAGAGATAATAACAGAAACAGAGAGAATTCTGAATTACGGGATCTCTGTTGTTAATAGAGATAATAACAGAAACAGAGAGACTTCTGAATTACGGGATCTCTGTTGTTAATAGAGATAATAACAGAAACAGAGAGAATTCTGAATTACGGGATCTCTGTTGTTAATAGAGATAATAACAGAAACAGAGAGAATTCTGAATTACGGGATCTCTGTTGTTAATAGAGATAATAACAGAAACAGAGAGAATTCTGAATTACGGGATCTCTGTTGCACAGGTGCTACAAATATGTTTCTTTAAACTCCTAATAACATGCTACTTTGAGAATGCAGAGTTTGGGACATGTCTTACTCAGAGATACTGAAAATGAACGCAGGCAGAACTGATTCCCTGAGTTTAATAATGGCATTTGTGAGTGAGATCAAGAGACAATGTGTATCTTACTAATTGTTAATACTCAATTAGGGTTATAGTTAAGCTTAGTCGCAGTCAGGCTGTTTTTAGGAATCATCCCGAATCATCTCCATAGGGTTAGTCGCAGTCAGGCTGATTTCAGGAATCATCCCGAATCATCTCCATAGGGTTAGTCGCAGTCAGGCTGATTTCAGAAATCATCCCGAATCATCTCCATAGGGTTAGTCGCAGTCAGGCTGTTTTTAGGAATCATCCCGAATCATCTCCATAGGGTTAGTCGCAGTCAGGCTGTTTTTAGGAATCATCCCGAATCATCTCCATAGGGTTAGTCGCAGTCAGGCTGATTTCAGAAATCATCCCGAATCATCTCCATAGGGTTAGTCGCAGTCAGGCTGATTTCAGAAATCATCCCGAATCATCTCCATAGGGTTAGTCGCAGTCAGGCTGATTTCAGAAATCATCCCGAATCATCTCCATAGGGTTAGTCGCAGTCAGGCTGATTTCAGAAATCATCCCGAATCATCTCCATAGGGTTAGTCGCAGTCAGGCTGATTTCAGAAATCATCCCGAATCATCTCCATAGGGTTAGTCGCAGTCAGGCTGTTTTCAGAAATCATCCCGAATCATCTCCATAGGGTTAGTCGCAGTCAGGCTGTTTTTAGGAATCATCCCGAATCATCTCCATAGGGTTAGTCGCAGTCAGGCTGATTTCAGAAATCATCCCGAATCATCTCCATAGGGTTAGTCGCAGTCAGGCTGTTTTTAGGAATCATCCCGAATCATCTCCATAGGGTTAGTCGCAGTCAGGCTGATTTCAGAAATCTTGGATCGTGGATTGTGGATCGTTACCACAATCATACATTACTGACATATTCATCCATCCATCCATCCATCCATCCATCCATCCATCCACCCACCCACCCACCCACCCACTCACTCACTCACTCACTCACTCATCCATCCATCCATCCATCCATCTACTCACTCACTCATCAATTCAATAATTAATTCATTCAGATTCACAATTTCACCGTAAAGAGAGAAAATACACTGAGTAAGGTCAATATCATAAACCGCTACAAAAAATGTAGGCTGGCCATGTGAGGCTGTCCATTTAAGAACAAATTCTTGTTAACAATGAAGGCCTACCCTAGCCAAACCACGCTAGGCCAATTGTGCGAAGCCCAATGGAATTCCCAATCACGGCCAGTTGTGATACAGACTGGAATCAAACCAGGGTCTGTAGTGCCGCCTATGGCACTTAGATATAGTGTCTTAGACCTCTGCGCCACTCGGGAGCCCAGGTGCTGAGGATTTTTCTAGAATAGTGGCCAATTCATTGATTTATATATTGAAGAGTGCAGGGCTCAGATTGCAACCCTGGTGAAGGCCCTGCCCCTGGTTAAAGAATTCTGTTCTTTCCTTCCCAATTTTGATGCTGCACATATTGCCAGTATACATTGATGTAATTATGTCATATGTTTTACCCCCTACATCACCTTCATGAGGGTATGTTTGGCAGCATGAGTGAAGGATGCTTTGTTGCAAAATAGAAAACCCATTCTAGATTTCATTTTGGAGATGCTTAGTGTGAGTCTGGAAGGAGAGTTTACAGTCTAACCAGACACCTAGGTATTTGTAGATGTCCACAAGTTCTAAGTCAGAACTGTCCATAGTAGTGATTCCGGACGGGCGGTCAGGTGCTGGTAGCGATTGGAGGCCACGTATGGCATCGAAGCTCATCTGGAGGTTTGATAACACAGTGTCCAAAGAGGGGCCAGAAGTATACAGAATGGTGTTGTCTGCGTAGAGGTGGATCAGAGAATGACCAGCAGCAAGAGCGACATTATTGATGTGTACAGAGAAAAGAGTCGGCCCGAGAATTGAACCCTGTGGCACCCTCAGAGACTGCCAGAGGTCTGCCAGAGGTGCAGACAACAGGGCCTCCGACAACAGGCCCTCCGAGTTGTATCAGGTACAAAGGTAAGACCCAGATGCAGACAACGTTGAATTAACAATGGTTTAATAATATAAAAGGGGCAGGCAATAGACCGGTCAAGGCAGGCAGGGGTCAGAAAACCAGAGTCAGGGCAACGGTACCGGAAGGCAGACAGGCTCAGGGTCAGGCAGAGGTCAATAATCCAGAGGTTGGGCAAAGGTACAGGTCGGTGCAGGCAAGCAGGCTCAGGGTCAGGGGCAGTAGAGTGGTCGGGCAGGCAAGCAGGCTCAGGGTCAGGGGCAGTAGAGTGGTCAGGCAGGCAGGCTCAGGGTCAGGGGCAGTAGAGTGGTTGGGCAGGCAAGCAGGCTCAGGGTCAGGGGCAGTAGAGTGGTCGGGCAGGCAGGCTCAGGGTCAGGGTCAGTAGAGTGGTCAGGCAGGCAGGCTCGGTGTGAGAGCAGTAGAGTGGTCAGGGCAGTAGAGTGGTCAGGCAGGCAGGCAGGCTCAGGGGCAGTAGAGTGGTCGGGCAGGCAAGCAGGCTCAGGGTCAGGGGCAGTAGAGTGGTCAGGCAGGCAGGCTCCGAGTCAGGACAGGCAAAGGTCTAAACCAGGAGGGTGAGGAAATAGAGAGACTGGGAAAGCAGGAGCTGAGAACAAAAACGCTGGTTGACTTGACAAACAAGGAACAGACAAACAGAGAAGGCAGGTATAAATACCCAGGGGATAATGGGGAAGATGGGTGACACCTGGAGACAATCACAAAGACAGGTGAAACACATCAGGTGTTGTTTTGTTTTGATTGATTTGGATGATGTTTTGCACTGCTAGTACAACAGTTTTCACCTTACAGTGAAATGCTTACTTACAAACCCTTGATGCCTTCTTTAATGAGAGTGGATGTGCTTTCCAGAAAGTTATCTAAGAGTGTTTGGATATTTTGGCTACTGGTTGATTACTGTTATTCTTCTGTGCTGTTTTGGGCCTATCTGTATGAATGTCTGATGTTGTACAGCTTACTGGGCTGTGAATGTGTGTTTTTTTCCATGTCTGTTCTTTTGAGGAACAACTTCATTTGGCTGTGATCAGACAGAGGTGTTAGTGGCTTGATGGTGAATGAGCTGAGAGAGAAAGGGTCAATGTCTGTGATCATATAGTCTAAGTGCTGTGGCCAAGAGGTGAGCAATAGGTGAATCTCCCCAAAGAGTCCCCCTGTAACCTACCATTGACAAAGTACAGACCCAGGCTTCGACAGAGCTGCAAAAGATCCCTTCCGTTTTTGTTGATGGTGCTGTCACTGTTGTTTCTATGGGGGAAAATAAGACAGTTAGAAACAGTATGGCCTGTAATAAAGCTGTCCCCTCGTGTGGTCGTTAGATCAGGTAGTGTTCCTTGGCAAAATTTGTGTCCCCACAGATGAGCACATTTCCCTGGGACATGAAATGGCACGTCCCTTCCTCGAGGGTGGGGAAGATCTCCTCTGAGTAATATGGGGATTTTGAGGGGGGATTTATATTGAGCAAAGGAACACATATATATATATATATATATATATATATATATATATATATATATATATATATATATACAGTGCCTTGCGAAAGTATTCGGCCCCCTTGAACTTTGTGACCTTTTGCCACATTTCAGGCTTCAAACATAAAGATATAAAACTGTATTTTTTTGTGAAGAATCAACAACAAGTGGGACACAATCATGAAGTGGAACGACATTTATTGGATATTTCAAACTTTTTTAACAAATCAAAAACTGAAAAATTGGGCGTGCAAAATTATTCAGCCCCTTTACTTTCACTGCAGCAAACTCTCTCCAGAAGTTCAGTGAGGATCTCTGAATGATCCAATGTTGACCTAAATGACTAATGATGATAAATACAATCCACCTGTGTGTAATCAAGTCTCCGTATAAATGCACCTGCACTGTGATAGTCTCAGAGGTCCGTTAAAAGCGCAGAGAGCATCATGAAGAACAAGGAACACACCAGGCAGGTCCGAGATACTGTTGTGAAGAAGTTTAAAGCCGGATTTGGATACAAAAAGATTTCCCAAGCTTTAAACATTTTTTCAGTTTTTGATTTGTATCCATCTAGAGCCAGAACTCAGGTTTATACAGAGTCCATCTAGAGCCATAACTGAGGTCTATATAGAGTCCATCTAGAGCCAGAACGGAGGTTTATATAGAGTCCATCTAGAGCCAGACCTGAATCCTGCAAACTTGGTTCGAGAGGAGAACATTGCAATGGCCACCAGCAAATAAGGATTAATTTAAAAGAAGAGCCCCGTCCCCCGTCCCCTAAAAAAAAAGACATCCAAACAAGCGCAACACCTAAAGGGGTTGTTAAGTAGGGAAGTGAAGAGGTGTCATTTTGTGGGGCGGTAATCCAGACAGTCAAAACAATGCCGTCAATTTAAATAGATGAAACAGAGGAGAACAGTCACTTTTACTGGTCTGTGTTTAAAGGTAAATGGATTGCAATTCTTTAAGAAGTAAGGACTTGACAAATAGCCATTTATAAAGCTCATACGTCACTGAGAAACAATGGAACCAATCAAATCAATCAATGATTGACTAGCATGATATATCTCAACACTGTTCTTTTAATCTCGGTAGGGGGACTATGTCCCTCGACAGCATACTCCGCTACCTGGTTGATTACCCTATCCTATATAGTACTGATAGTATTGATTACCCTCCCTGTATAGTACACTACTTTAGACCAGAGAGTGTCATATTTCGGTACTGCTGGAGGTGAGATCTTTTTCAGTAGACTACGTTGACCTCTAATGTTGACCTCTAACGTTGACCTCTAACGAACAGTATACGTGCTATAGCATAGATCAGAGAGCAAACGGGACAGTTGATGTGTATTTCCTATTTTTATTTTTTATATTAAAGTGGAACATCTAATGTTATATGAAAATCACACAACCACAAAATGACCTGAGAACTATGACAAAACGGTATAAATAAACTACACCAACAAATATTGTGTCGTGACAGTGAAGTTTTGTTCTCTTGGTACCAAACGGCACCCCAATTTAATATTTAGTGCACTTATTTTGATCAGGGAACACAGGGTTCTGGTCTAAAGTAGTGTACTATCTAGGGAATGTGATTGCATTTAGTGCACAAGCCTTGTTTGTTGTTCCATGAAATCACATTTTTCATTACATTTTCTCTTGACCTTTAGATGGACCCCCAAAATCCAATGGTATTTTCTGTATATTGAGAAATGACCCTGACTGATCTCTCTCTCTCTCTCTCTCTCTCTCTCTCTCTCTCTCTCTCTCTCTCTCTCTCGCTCTGTCTCTCTCTCTCTCTCTGTCTCTCTCTCTCTCTCTCTGTCTCTCTCTCTCTCTCTCTCTCGCTCTCTCTCTCGCTCTCTCTGTCTCTCTCTCTCTCTCTCTCTCTCTCTCTCTCTCTCTCTCTCTCTCTATCTCTCGCTCTGTCTCAATTCAATTCAATTCAAGTGCTTTATTGGCATGGGAAACATGTGTTAACATTGCCAAAGCAAGTGAGGTAGACAACATACAAAGTGAATATATAAAGTGAAAAACAACAAAAATTAACAGTTAATATTACACATACAGAGGTTTCAAAACAGTAAAGACATTACAAATGTCATATTATATATATATATACA
>NC_092160.1:39344328-39419328 GCF_045791955.1 Oncorhynchus clarkii lewisi
TACGTACTGTATGTGAGTGTGATCATCAAGTGGTTACCTTGATATTTAAACTATTTCCTCTCTTCATCTCCGTATTCGTCAGCTGATCTGCCAATCATCAACTCCGGTCAAAGGTTTGGACACACCCTTTTTGTTTAAACATTTTTCTACATTGTACTTTAGTAATGAAGACATTTAAACTTTGAATAACACATATGGAATCGTATAGTAACCAAATATATAGTATAGTATAGTATAGTATAGTTAAACAAATAAAAATATATTTTATACTTGAGATTATTCAAATAACCACCCTATGCCTTGATGACAGCATTGTACTCTCTTGGCATTCTCTCAACCAGCTTCATGAAGTAGTCACCTGGAATGCATTTCAATCAACAGGTGTTCCATGTTAAAAGTTCATGTGTGGAATTTCTTTCCTTCTTAATACGTTTGAGCCAGTCAGTTGTGTTGTGACAAGGTGGGAGGGCGGGGGGGTGGGGGGTATACAGAAGATAGCCCTATTTGGTGAAAGACCAAATCCATATTCCATATTATGTGAAGAACGGATCAAATAAGCAAAGAGAAACAACAGTACATAATTATTTTAAGGCATGAAGATCAGTCAATAAGGGAACATTTCAAGAACTTTGAACGTTTCTTCAAGTGCAGTCGCAAAAACCATCAAGCGCTACGATGAAACTGGCTCTAATGAGGACCGCTAAAAAACGAATGGAAGACAGAGTTACCTCTGCTGCGGAGGATGAGTTTATTAGAGTTACCAGCCTCAGAAATTGCAGCCCAATTAAATGTTTCACAGAGTACAAGTAACAGACACATCTCAACATCAACTGTTCAGAGAAACACGAGCAATGGACATAAGATCGGTGAAATTTGTCCTTTGGTCTGGAGTCCAAATTGAAGATTTTAGGTTCCAACAGCCGTGTCTTTGAGAGATGCGGTGTGTTGGTGAACGGATGATCTCTGTATGCGTATTTCCCACCGTGAAGCATGGAGGAGGAGGTGTTATGGTGTGGGGGTGCTTTGCTGGTTACACTGTCTGTGATTTATTTAGATTTCAAGGCACACTTAACCAGCATGACTACCACAGCATTCTGCAGTGATACGCCATCCCATCTGGTTTGCGCTTAGTGGGACTATCATTTGTTTTTCAACAGGACAATGACCCAACACACCTCCAGGCTGTGTAAGGGCTATTTTACCAAGAAGGAGAGTGATGGAGTGCTGCATCAGATGACCTTGCCTCCACAATCCCCTGAACGGCCAACAAGTGCTCAGCATATGTGGGAACTCCTTCAAGACTGTTGGAAAAGCATTCCTCCTGAAGCTGGTTGAGAGAATGCCAAGAGTGTGCAAAGCATTCATCGAGGCAAAGCGTGGCTACTTTGAAGAACCTGAAATTTGAGATATATTTGTTGAAAAGTTTTTGGGGTTACTACATGATTCCATATTTTTTATTTTACCATTGTGATGTCTTCACTATTAATTATATAATGTAGAAAATAATAAAAAACATATAGAAAAACCCTTGAATGAGTGCTTGTGTCCAAACTTTTGACTGGTGCTGTATATATGTTTTACAGGCACAGTATGCTTTACATTAGTTACGTTTTGTTATTAGTTGTTATCTGTCCCAACCTCCATTCAACCCCTCCCATCTACCTCTTAACACCATCCATATTGGATTTCTATTGCCATGTATTTTTCAACTGTGCTGTGACGTTTCACAAAAGTTCTTAACCTTTCTATTCTCATTGCTTCTACAGATTGTAATTTGAAAATAAACATTCTTGCTAAAAGTATTATTATAATATTGATTGATTGACTTTTCAGATCACCCAGTAGTGCTACCTGCAGGGTTAGCTCCAGGTAAATGTTGCAATTCTTCAGCCATTCCTGGACCTGTGACCAAAAACAAGCTACATATGGACAGTACCAAAACAAATTATCTAATGATTCTACTTCTTCTCAGCAAAACCTGCAGAGCTGGGAAGGTTGTATCCCTCATATAAACCCCCATGTAAATAAATAACATTCTATTGGTTGGTTGCAATCTGAATAAAGGGGAAAAGGCCATTCTTAAACCTAAGGTGAGACATTCTTATTCATTTGCTAGAGAACCAGTTCGGATTTACGTATAACTTTTGTATGACTGAAGCCTTTTAGTGAGAGGTCTAATGCTTTAATAATTAATCATTTCTGCCCTCCGAATTCACATTCATTATATTAATAGTCCAGTTAAATTTTGTCTGACTTGCCGTTCCAAATAAAATTGAATATTTAAAAAAAAGGTTCTCTAGTTGTAAGACCATACAGCGATATTTACCCCCCTGTGCATGTTTCCTATTTTGTTGCCTGGAATTAAAATGGATTTTGGGGGATTTGATATCATTTGATTTACACAACATGCCTACCGTTTCGAAGATCCAAAATGTTGTTTTTTTGTGAAACAAACAAGAAATAAGAAACCTAAAAATGAAAACCTGAGCGTGCATAACTATTCACCCCCCACAAAGTCAATACTTTGTAGAACCACCTTTTGCAGCAATTACAGCTGCAAGTCTCTTGGAGTTTGTCTCTATAAGCTTGGCTAACCACTGGGGTGGCTTTTTTACATTCGTCAATACAAAACTGCTCCAGCTCCTTCAAGTTGGATGGGTTCCGCTGGTGTACAGCAATCTTTAAGTTATACCACAGATTATCTATTGGATTGAGGTCTGGGCTTTGACTAGGCCATTCCAAAACATTTAAATGTTTCCCCTTAAACCACTCGAGTGTTGCTTTAGCAGTATGCTCAGGGTCATTTTCCTGCTGGAAGGTGAACCTCCATCCCAGTCTCAAATCTCTGGAAGACTGAAACAGGTTTCCCTCAAGAATTTCCCTGTATTTAGCAACATCCATTATTCCTTAAATGCTGACCAATTTCCCAGTTCCTGCCAGTGAAAAACAAGGAAAACACTATGTCTGGTGGAAACCCAACATCTCTCATCACCCCGAGAACCTCATCCCCACAGTGAAGCATGGTGGAGGCAGCATCATTCTGTGGGGATGAGGTTCTCGGGGTGATAAGAGATGTTGGGTTTCCACCAGACATAGTGTTTTCCTTGATGGCCAAAAAGCTCAATTTTAGTCTCATCTGACCAGAGTACCTTATTCCATATGTTTGGGGAGTCTCCCACATTACTTTTGTCGATCACCAAACTTGTTTGCTTATTTTGTTCTTTAAGAAATTGCTTTTTTCAAAGTTTTGGATAATTTTTTATAATCCAGATCTGTACTTCTCCACAACTTTTTCCCTGACATTTTTGGATAGCTCCTTGTTCTTCAGGATGCCGCTTGCTTGGTGGTGCCTCTTTCTTAGCGGTGTTGCAGACTCTGGGGTCTTTCAGAACAGGTGTATATATGCTGAGCTCATGTGACACTTAGATTTCACACAGGTGGACTTCATCTAACTAGTTATGTGACTTCTGAAGGTAATTGGTTGCACCAGATCTTATTTAGGGGCTTCATAGCAAAGGGGTGAAAATATATATATACACCACTTTTCTGTTTTTAATTTGTTTTGAAACAAGTTATTTTAGTAATTTCACTTCACCAATTTGGACTATTTTGTGTATGTCCATTACATGAAATCCAAATAAAAATACATTTAAATTACATTAATGCAACACAATTGGAAAAACGCCAAGTGGGATGAATACTTTTGCAAGGCAAATAGGTAAAGTGACTAAAGAGTTAATCAAGTTGATTTTTATACACATATAAAGGTGTTTACCTTTCCATGGTAGCAAGATCTTATCTATTTTTTCTAACTTTCTATAAAAACATATTGGAGTTTATTTATTTCAGGGATATGTATCCAGAGTATGTACTGTACACTGTACACCATCAGACCATTTTATTGGTAAACTACACCGTAATGTGATCCGATACTTAATATAGTACACTTATCATAATTTGGTTTTAATCCAGAGAGGTTTTAAAAATTATCTAGATCCTCCATGAGACTGTGGATTGTTGATTTGAAAGAAAACATGAATCACCTTTGTTTTCAAGCCTTGCATTTCTAATTCCTTGATGTTATTGTTGGATCTGATTCTTGGGGATAGCCCACTTTTTTTTTCAATTTTCGCCTAAATGACACATCTAACTGCCTGTAGCTCAGGCCTTGAAGCAAGGATATACATATTATTGGTACCATTTGAAAGGAAACACTTTGAAGTTTATGGAAATGTGAATGTGAATGTAGGAGAATACAACACAATAGATCTGTGAGAAGAAAATACATCTTTGAAATGCAACAGAAAGGTCCCACATCTAGCCATTACTCTGGTTGTAGTTCTAGCCATCACTCTGTTTGTAGTTCTAGCCATCACTCTGGTCGTAGTTCTAGCCCTCACTCTGGTTGTAGTTCTAGCCACAACTCTGGTTGTAGTTCTAGCCATCACTCTGGTCGTAGTTCTAGCCATCACTCTGGTTGTAGTTCTAGCCATTACTCTGGTTGTAGTTCTAGCCATCACTCTGGTCGTTGTTCTAGCCATCACTCTGGTCGTAGTTCTAGCCCTCACTCTGGTCGTAGTTCTAGCTATCACTCTGGTCGTTGTTCTAGCCATCACTCTGGTCGTTGTTCTAGCCATCACTCTGGTCGTTGTTCTAGCCATCACTCTGGTTGTAGTTCTAGCCATCACTCTGGTCGTAGTTCTAGCCACAACTCTGGTTGTAGTTCTAGCCATCACTCTGGTTGTAGTTCTAGCCACAACTCTGGTTGTAGTTCTAGCCATCACTCTGGTCGTAGTTCTAGCCATTACTCTGGTTGTAGTTCTAGCCATTACTCTGGTTGTAGTTCTAGCCACAACTCTGGTCGTTGTTCTAGCCATCACTCTGGTCGTAGTTCTAGCCATCACTCTGGTCGTAGTTCTAGCCCTCACTCTGGTCGTAGTTCTAGCCATTACTCTGGTTGTAGTTCTAGCCACAACTCTGGTTGTAGTTCTAGCCATCACTCTGGTTGTAGTTCTAGCCATTACTCTGGTTGTAGTTCTAGCCCTCACTCTGGTTGTAGTTCTAGCCATCACTCTGGTTGTAGTTCTAGCCATTACTCTGGTTGTAGTTCTAGCCACAACTCTGGTTGTAGTTCTAGCCATTACTCTGGTTGTAGTTCTAGCCATCACTCTGGTTGTAGTTCTAGCCCTCACTCTGGTTGTAGTTCTAGCCATCACTCTGGTTGTAGTTCTAGCCATTACTCTGGTTGTAGTTCTAGCCCTCACTCTGGTTGTAGTTCTAGCCATTACTCTGGTTGTAGTTCTAGCCATCACTCTGGTTGTAGTTCTAGCCCTCACTCTGGTTGTAGTTCTAGCCATCACTCTGGTTGTAGTTCTAGCCATTACTCTGGTTGTAGTTCTAGCCATCACTCTGGTTGTAGTTCTAGCCATCACTCTGGTTGTAGTTCTAGCCATTACTCTGGTTGTAGTTCTAGCCATTACTCTGGTTGTAGTTCTAGCCACAACTCTGGTCGTAGTTCTAGCCATTACTCTGGTTGTAGTTCTAGCCATTACTCTGGTTGTAGTTCTAGCCATTACTCTGGTCGTAGTTCTAGCCATTACTCTGGTTGTAGTTCTAGCCATTACTCTGGTTGTAGTTCTAGCCATTACTCTGGTCGTAGTTCTAGCCATTACTCTGGTTGTAGTTCTAGCCATTACTCTGGTTGTAGTTCTAGCCACAACTCTGGTCGTAGTTCTAGCCATCACTCTGGTTGTAGTTCTAGCCATTACTCTGGTTGTAGTTCTAGCCCTCACTCTGGTTGTAGTTCTAGCCATTACTCTGGTTGTAGTTCTAGCCACAACTCTGGTTGTAGTTCTAGCCATCACTCTGGTCGTTGTTCTAGCCATTACTCTGGTTGTAGTTCTAGCCATTACTCTGGTTGTAGTTCTAGCCACAACTCTGGTCGTTGTTCTAGCCATTACTCTGGTTGTAGTTCTAGCCACAACTCTGGTCGTTGTTCTAGCCATTACTCTGGTCGTAGTTCTAGCCACAACTCTGGTTGTAGTTCTAGCCATTACTCTGGTTGTAGTTCTAGCCATCACTCTGGTCGTAGTTCTAGCCATTACTCTGGTTGTAGTTCTAGCCATCACTCTGGTCGTAGTTCTAGCCATTACTCTGGTTGTAGTTCTAGCCATCACTCTGGTCGTAGTTCTAGCCATCACTCTGGTCGTAGTTCTAGCCCTCACTCTGGTCGTAGTTCTAGCCATCACTCTGGTTGTAGTTCTAGCCATTACTCTGGTTGTAGTTCTAGCCATTACTCTGGTTGTAGTTCTAGCCATCACTCTGGGCGTAGTTCTAGCCATCACTCTGGTCGTAGTGCTAGCCATCACTCTGGTCGTAGTTCTAGCCATCACTCTAGTTGTAGTTCTAGCCATCACTCTGGTCGTAGTTCTAGCCATCACTTTGGTCGTAGTTCTAGCTATCACTCTGGTCGTAGTGCTAGCCATCACTCTGGTCGTAGTTCTAGCCATCACTCTGGTCGTAGTTCTAGCCATTACTCTGGTCGTAGTTCTAGCCATCACTCTGGTCGTAGTTCTAGCCATCACTCTGGTCTTAGTTCTAGCCATCACTCTGCTCGTAGTTCTAGCTATCACTCTGGTTGTAATTCCGATGGTGTCCACAAGACGGCAGCAGTGTATGTGCAAAGACGGATAATTTGAAGTATAAGCGACGGATAACTTGGAGTATAAGCGAACTACATGACATTAGTGTGAAGTCACCCAGGTACATTTGGGCAAATCGTGAAGGAGACATTCGCATTCATATAAAAAAAAATTCTGCAAGAAAATCGTCAAATCTGTGTACTTGGACTTTGATTCAGCTTTTCCAGTATTAGTAGCCATATTATAAGGTCAACATTTGCAAAACAACCAGTGTTCATAACTTCATAACTCTGAATATTCTTATAATTTTAGTCCAAAAGGAAAAGGCATACTGTCACAAAAGGTTAGTATCTACATTTTACGACAGATACAGGGTTTTCGGATACTCCCGTTAAGCCCAGCTCATTGGTTACCTAGCTTGCTTTGTTTGACCCTGATTGGTGCTTATTTGACAAAGTTAGAGTCGTTCAAGTGATGACCGTCTGCGTCATCGGCGTACCATGAAGGCGTCGCTCTCTGACCAAATATGATGTCCTATAGGATATACTACACCTCTAATGATATTGTGAAGTCTGGTTACATTCTAGGATCTCTGAGGAATAAATATGAACGTGATTTCATTGGTTGAAACAACGTTTAATGTGAGATTTTCACAGATTCCTTTCTTTGCAAAATGAACGAGTGGAAATACGAAATCGATCGTGCATGTTATATGGACCTTTTTAGGATATGAAAAAGGATTTTATCTAACAAAACGACACTTACAAAACGACACTTATCTCTGGGACCCTTTGGATGATAAATCAGAGCAAGATTTCAGAATGTAAGTACACATTTCACCTTCAGAGGTGAATTCATCAAACCTATCGCGATGAAAAAGTGTTTGTTGTTAGGAGCTCTCCTCAAACAATAGCATGGTATTTTTTTCAGAAAAATAGCTACTGTAAATTGGACAGTGCAGTTATATTAACAAGAACTTAAGCTTTCAGCCGATATAAGATACTTACCAACATTTGTTGTTTCTCTAAAATCTGCGACCATGACACAAGGCGCTGCATAATTTACAACTGTCCCGTTGACGGGACACCTATCCCATAGTGGACAACCTTGTTTTACTCCTCTTGACAGTTTAAAACTTTCCGAGAATTATACATTATTTACTGTTTTAAACCTAGGTTTACTATACAGGATTTGAACCCATTTTATAAGAGATTCTCAAAAATTGAAAATGTTCCAGGCATTTCAATAAAAACTATAAACTTCATAAAAATACTTTTCAAAGTCAGCTATTAATATCAGGCCTGGTTTCACATACTTTTCATAGTGTTCTATTGTTTCCAGCCTTATATTATCTCCAATGTATTATCTCTGATTATATTATCTCTGATTAGATGGAATAATATCCGACAGTAGCTTTTTAATTCGTAAATGTTTTAATTTTGTAAATAAGAACTTGCCGACCTGGATTAATAAAGGTGAAATTAAAATAAAAAATAAAAAAATCTAAATCAAATTCCATGCGCTATATATTTTGCTATAATTTTTTTATCACAACACTCAAGTGTAACGGGCCTCCCATTTTTTATCTCACTGGATCTTTATATCTACCACTTGTATCCTGTTTCTGAAATAATGAAATCAGACCTTGTTGTTGAGTGTCTGATAATCTACTGTTTATATAGGAGTGGTTATAACATGTTAATAACGGTTTAGTATACCTCCACTGGTATGTCATCCAGCCCTGGAGGTTTCCCTGGACTTAAAGGCTTTAAAGGCATCAGGAAGTTCCTCCTCTGTAATTTGGCTTCACATGAGACTTTCTCTACAGATGTTAATATTACAATATGAATAGAAATAAAAATACATGCAATTGTCTTCAGTTAGAGGAGAAACCAAAACATAAAAGTACTTAGTACTTTACTTTCTCTCTCAAAATAAAATTTGGTGAATCATGGGTGACTATCATTTGTAACAAGTTTCGGGAAGTTATTTTTGGTAGCATTCAACTATGTTGAAGATGATTGGGTCCATTTCATCCCCATATGCCATCCAGGAGGCTTTATTTTTATAATATATAAAGAATCATCAACAAGTGGGACACAATCATGAAGTGGAACGACATTTATTGGATATTTCAAACTTTTTTAACAAATCAAAAACTGAAAAATTGGGCGTGCAAAATTATTCAGCCCCTTTACTTTCAGTGCAGCAAACTCTCTCCAGAAGTTCAGTGAGGATCTCTGAATGATCCAATGTTGACCTAAATGACTAATGATGATAAATACAATCCACCTGTGTGTAATCAAGTCTCCGTATAAATGCACCTGCACTGTGATAGTCTCAGAGGTCCGTTAAAAACGCAGAGAGCATCATGAAGAACAAGGAACACACCAGGCTGGTCCGAGATACTGTTGTGAAGAAGTTTAAAGCTGGATTTGGATACAAAAATATTTCCCAAGCTTTAAACATCCCAAGGAGCACTGTGCAAGCGATAATATTGAAATGGAAGGAGTATCAGACCACTGCAAATCTACCAAGACCTGGCCGTCCCTCTAAACTTCCAGCTCATACGAGGAGAAGACTGATCAGAGATGCAGCCAAGAGGCCCATGATCACTCTGGATGAACTGCAGAGATCTACAGCTGAGGTGGGAGACTCTGTCCATAGGACAACAATCAGTCGTATATTGCACAAATCTGGCCTTTATGGAAGAGTGGCAAGAAGAAAGCCATTTCTTAAAGATATCCATAAAAAGTGTTGTTTCAAGTTTGCCACAAGCCACTTGGGAGACACACCAAACATGTGGAAGAAGGTGCTCTGGTCAGATGAAACCAAAATTTAACTTTTTGGCAACAATGCAAAACGTTATGTTTGGCGTAAAAGCAACACAGCTCATCACCCTGAACACACCATCCCCACTGTCAAACATGGTGGTGGCAGCATCATGGTTTGGGCCTGCTTTTCTTCAGCAGGGACAGGGAAGATGGTTAAAATTGATGGGAAGATGGATGGAGCCAAATACAGGACCATTCTGGAAGAAAACCTGATGGAGTCTGCAAAAGACCTGAGACTGGGATGGAGATTTGTCTTCCAACAAGACAAAGATCCAAAACATAAAGCAAAATCTACAATGGAATGGTTCAAAAATAGACATATCCAGGTGTTAGAATGGCCAAGTCAAAGTCCAGACCTGAATCTAATCGAGAATCTGTGGAAAGAACTGAAAACTGCTGTTCACAAATGCTCTCCATCCAACCTCACTGAGCTCGAGCTGTTTTGCAAGGAGGAATGGGAAAAAATTTCAGTCTCTCGATGTGAAAAACTGATAGAGACATACCCCAAGCGACTTACAGCTGTAATCGCAGCAAAAGGTGGCGCTACAAAGTATTAACTTAAGGGGGCTGAATAATTTTGCACGCCCAATTTTTCAGTTTTTGATTTGTTAAAAAAGTTTGAAATATCCAATAAATGTCGTTCCACTTAATGATTGTGTCCCACTTGTTGTTGATTCTTCACAAAAAAATACAGTTTTATATCTTTATGTTTGAAGCCTGAAATGTGGCAAAAGGTCGCAAAGTTCAAAGGGGCCGAATACTGTTGCAAGGCACTGTACATCTCACTAGGTCAGGATATTAAACCTCCTCCATGTATACCTCACTAGGTCAGGATATTAAACCTCCTCCATGTATATCTCACAAGGTCAGGGTATTAAACCTCCATGTATATCTCACTAGGTCAGGATATTAAACCTCCTCCATGTATATCTCACTAGGTCAGGATATTAAACCTCCATGTATATCTCACTAGGTCAGGATATTAAACCTCCTCCATGTATATCTCACTAGGTCAGGATATTAAACCTCCATGTATATCTCACTAGGTCAGGACATTAAACCTCCTCCATGTATATCTCACTAGGTCAGGGTATTAAACCTCCTCCATGTATATCTCAGTAGGTCAGGATATTAAACCTCCATGTATATCTCACTAGGTCAGGATATTAAACCTCCTCCATGTATATCTCACTGGGTCAGGATATTAAACCCCCATGTATATCTCACTAGGTCAGGATATTAAACCTCCACCATGTATATCTCACTAGGTTAGGATATTAAACCTCCATGTATATCTCACTAGGTCAGTGTAACGCTCCGGGTGTCGTGGGTGTGGAGTCAAATGCAGGAGACAGAGAGTTCAATGCTGCGCGTCTTTTAATCGCACCAACGCACCACAGGGTGCTCACAAAAAAAGGTACGTTCCCAAAACACAGGGAATCAAAATGTACAATGGGAAACAATCCCGACCGGACACTAACACGTGCCTATACCACAGAGCCGAAGGTTACATAGAAATAATCCCGCACAACAACCAGGCGGGCCGGCTGTCTAATAAAGACAAACTAATTAAACATCCACAGGTGCCACCACTCAACATACAAGGAGGGGAAGGAAAAACAATCAGTGGCAGCTAATAGGCCGGTGACGACGACCGCTGAGCGCCACCTGCCCGGGAAAGGGAAACACCCTCTGTCGGACTCGTGACAGTACCCCCCCCCCTGACGCGCGGCTCCTGCAGCGCGCCGACACCGGCCTCGAGGTCGCCCCGGAGGACGAGGCGCAGGGCGATCCGGATGGAGGCGATGGAAATCCCTCAACATGGAGGGATCCAAGATGTCCCCCACCGGTACCCAGCACCTCTCCTCCGGACCGTACCCCTCCCAGTCCACGAGGTACTGCAGGCCCCTCACCCGGCGTCTTGAGTCCAGAATGGCCCGGATCGTGTACGCCGGGGACCCCTCGATGTCCAGCGGGGGGGGAGGGACCTCCGGTACCTCACTGTCCTGCAGGGGACCAGCTACCACCGGCCTGAGGAGAGACACATGAAACGAGGGGTTAATACGATAATAGGAAGGGAGTTGTAATCGATAACACACCTCGTTTATCCTCCTCAGGACTTTAAAGGGCCCTACACACTGCGGACCCAGCTTCCGGCAGGGCAAGCGGAGAGGTAGGTTTTGGGTCGAGAGCCAGACCCTGTCCCCCGGTACAAACACGGGGGCCTCACTGCGGTGGCGGTCAGCACTCCTCTTCTGCCGTCCACTCGCTTGTCGTAGAGATTCCTGGACGGCCCTCCAGGTCTCCTTGGAGCGCTGTACCCATTCCTCCACCGCAGGAGCCTCGGTCTGGCTCGGATGCCATGGTGCCAGGACCGGCTGGTACCCCAACACACACTGAAAAGGGGACACGTTAGTAGAGGAATGGCATAGTGAGTTCTGAGCCATTTCAGCCCAGGGAATGTATCGTGCCCACTCCCCTGGCCGATCCTGGCAATACGACCGCAGAAACCTACCCACCTCCTGGTTCACTCTCTCCACCTGCCCATTACTCTCGGGGTGATAACCGGAGGTCAGGCTGACAGAGACCCCCAAACGTTCCATGAACGCTCTCCATACCCGGGACGTGAATTGGGGGCCCCGATCAGAAACGATGTCCTCCGGCACCCCGTAGTGCCGGAAGACATGGGTGAATAATGCCTCCGCAGTCTGTAGGGCTGTAGGGATACCGGGCAACGGGAGGAGACGGCAGGACTTAGAGAACCGATCCACAATCACCAGAACCGTGGTGTTCCCCTGAGACGGCGGGAGATCGGTTAGGAAATCTATGGACAGATGTGACCATGGCCGCTGTGGAACAGGGAGGGGTTGTAGCTTCCCTCTAGGAAGGTGCCTAGGAGCCTTACTCTGAGCGCACACTGAACAGGAGACATAACCCTTAACGTCCTTAGCCAACGTAGGCCACCAATACCTCCCCTGAAGGCTCCCCACTGTCCTCGTCACCCCAGGGTGACCCGAGGAGGGTAGGACGTGAGCCCACCGAATCAGTTTGTCCCGAACACCAAGCGGCACGTACCTTCGCCCCGCTGGACACTGAGGAGGCGCGGGTTCAGCCCGTAACGCCCGCTCGATGTCCGAGTCCACCTCCCATACCACTGGAGCTACCAGCTTCGAGGCGGGAAGGATGGGAGTAGGTTCGGTGGACCCATCCTCCGTGTCATAAAGGCGGGACAGTGCGTCAGCCTTCACGTTCTGGGAGCCCGGTCTATAAGACAAAGTAAATCGGAACCGGGTGAAGAACATGGCCCACCTTGCCTGACGTGGGTTAAGTCTCCTAGCTGCCCGAATATACTCCAGATTCTGGTGGTCGGTCCAGATGAGAAAGGGGTGTTTAGCCCCCTCAAGCCAGTGTCTCCACACCTTCAGAGCTCTAACCACCGCTAGCAACTCCCGGTCCCCCACATCATAGTTACGCTCCGCTGGGCTGAGCTTCCTTGAGAAGAAAGCGCAGGGGCGGAGTTTTGGTGGCGTACCCGAGCGCTGTGATAGCACGGCACCCACCCCAGCCTCGGACGCGTCCACCTCCACTATGAATGCTAGAGAGGGGTCCGGATGCGCCAACACGGGCGCATCAGTAAACAGCGCCTTCAACTTGTTGAATGCTCCGTCCGCCTCTGCTGACCACTGCAAACGCACCGGGCCCCCCTTCAGCAGTGAGGTGATGGGAGCCGCTACCTGGCCAAAACCCCGGATAAACCTCCGGTAGTAGTTGGCAAAACCCAGAAACCGCTGCACCTCCTTTACCGTGGTCGGAGTGGGCCAATTACGCACAGCCCTAATGCGGTCACCCTCCATCACTACCCCCGAGGTGGAAATGCGATATCCCAGAAAAGAGACGGCTCGTTTAGAGAACACGCATTTCTCAGCCTTGACGTATAGGTCATGCTCCAGCAGTCTACCAAGCACCTTGCGCACCAGAGACACATGCGCGGTGTGAGTGGCCGAGTAGATCAGAATGTCATCGATATAAACCACCACTCCCTGCCCGCACAGGTCCCTGAGAATCTCGTCTACAAAGGATTGGAAAACGGCTGGAGCATTCTTTAACCCATACGGCATGACGAGGTACTCATAGTGGCCTGATGTAGTACTAAATGCGGTTTTCCACTCGTCTCCCTTCCGAATACGCACCAAACTATACGCGCTCCTGGGATCCAGTTTTGTGAAGAACTGCGCTCCGTGGAACGATTCCACCGCCGTAGCGATGAGAGGTAGAGGGTAACTATACCCCACTGTGATGGCGTTTAGACCTCTATAATCGATACACGGACGCAAGCCGCCCTCCTTTTTCCTCACAAAAAAGAAACTTGAGGAGACGGGTGAAATGGAGGACCGAATGTACCCCTGTCCCAGCGCCTCCGTGACATATGTCTCCATTGCCAACGTCTCCTCCTGGGACAGCAGGTACACGTGACTCTTGGGAAGCGCAGCGTCTACCTGGAGATCTATCGTACAATCCCTTCCCGGTCGATAAGGTGGTAATTTAGTCGCTTTCACTTTACTGAAAGCGATTGCCAAATCGGCATACTCGGGGGGAATGCACACCGTGGAACCCTGGTCTGGACTCTCCACCGACGTGGCACCGATGGAAACTCCCAAACACCTTCCAGAACACTCCTCTGACCACCCCTGGAGAACCCCCTGTCTCCACGAAATTTTAGGATTGTGCCGGGCCAGCCAGGGAGTCCCCAGCACCACTGGAAACGCAGGCGAATCAATAATAAAGAAAGTGATACGCTCCCTATGATTCCCCTGCGTCACCATGTCCAGTGGGACCGTGGTCTCCCTGACCATCCCTGACCCTAATGGCCGGCTATCTAGGGAGTGCACGGGGAAAGGAGAATCTATCGGCACCAGCGGAACCCCTAACTTAAGGGCGAGTCCGCGATCCATAAAGTTCCCAGCTGCGCCTGAATCGACTAGCGCCCTATGCTGGGAAGAGGGAAAAAAGCGAAGGAAAAAAGTTAAGACAAACATGTGGCCAACAGGGGGTTCTGGGTGAGTTTGATGCTGACTCACCTGGGGTGACCGAGAAGCGTTCCGCCTGCCATCTCTACTCCCAGACGGACCCCCCCAGCACCGATCAGACGTGTGTCCTCTCCGACCACAGTCCTCCGGTCCTCCGGTACCCCTCGGCGCAGCCCCTCCCAACTCCATCGGAATGGGAGCGGAGGGGCTGGGTGGTGGAACGCACAGGACCCTCTCTGAACGCCCGCGGGCAGCCAGCAGATTATCCAGTCGAATGGACATGTCAATCAGCTGATCCAGTGACAGAGTGGTGTCCCGACACGCTAACTCCCGGCGGAAGTCCTCTCGGAGACTACACCTGTAGTGGTCCATGAGGGCCCTGTCGTTCCACCCAGATCCGGCTGCCAAGGTCCGAAACTCCAGCGCGTAATCCTGGGCGCTCCTCCTCTCCTGCCTGAGGTGAAATAGTCGTTCTCCCGCCGCTCGGCCGTCTAGAGGGTGATCAAACACCGCACGGAAGCGGCGGGAAAACTCTGGGTAGTGCTCCCGCGCTGAGTCTGGACCATTCCAGACCGCGTTCGCCCATTCCAGGGCACGACCCGTGAGGCAGGAGATGAGGACACTCACCCTCTCTGCTCCTGAGGGAGTGGGTCTGATGGTGGCCAGGTATAGCTCCAGCTGGAGCAGAAAACCCTGGCAACCCGCCGCCGCTCCATCATAAGCCCTCGGTAGCGTCAGACGGAGGGTGCTGGAGTCGGGAGATGGGGAGTCCGGAACTGTGGGTGCCGAAGGTGGAGAGAGGAGCCCACTCCTCTCCCATCTGTCCATTCTCTCCATCACTTGATCCATCGCGGATCCGATCCGATGAAGGACGGTGGTGTGGTGGAGAACCCGTTCCTCCATCGATGGGAGAGGGTTGGCTGCTGCTCCTGCTGACTCCATTCAATTTGATACGTGCGGGATTCTGTAACGCTCCGGGTGTCGTGGGTGTGGAGTCAAATGCAGGAGACAGAGAGTTCAATGCTGCGCGTCTTTTAATCGCACCAACGCACCACAGGGTGCTCACAAAAACATTACGTTCCCACAACACAGGGAATCAAAATGTACAATGGGAAACAATCCCGACCGGACACTAACACGTGCCTATACCACAGAGCCGAAGGTTACATAGAAATAATCCCGCACAACAACCAGGCGGGCCGGCTGTCTAATAAAGACAAACTAATTCAACATCCACAGGTGCTACCACTCAACATACAAGGAGGGGAAGGAAAAACAATCAGTGGCAGCTAATAGGCCGGTGACGACGACCGCTGAGCGCCACCTGCCCGGGAAAGGGAAACACCCTCGGTCGGACTCGTGACATTCAGGATATTAAACCTCCATGTATATCTCACTAGGTCAGGATATTAAACCTCCATGTATATCTCACTAGGTCCATTATATCCATGATATTTGTGATAATTTGTAGTGTGATTTCCTTTACGGTCCATTGAGTTGTTTAAAACCGTATTTTAATCTACCACCATAATAATAGTCTTGTATTGCTTGCAGGGTTGATCATGTGTTATATATATTATCTAAAAAGCGTGGATCATCATTATTTGGACCGTATAGACTTAATGAGAAAATCTGTTTACGGTCCAACAACATATTTAAAATGATCCATCTTCCTTGCGGAGCTGTTTAGACAATTTGCACATTCGGGATCAAAATCACTGTTAATTAATGTCATCATGTCACGTTCTGACCCTAGTTATTGTGTTAATTGTTTGTTTTAGATGGTCAGGACGTGAGTTGGGTGGGCATTCTATGTTTTGTGTGTCTAGGTTGTTTTTTCTGTGTTCGGCCTGATATGGTTCTCAATCAGAGACAGGTGTCGTTAGTTGTCTCTGATTGAGAATCATAGCCTGGGTTTCACTGTTTGTTTGTGTGTGGTTGTTTCCGTGTCTGTGTTTTACACCACACGGTACTGTTTTTGGTTATTCACGTTGCGTTTATTGTTTTTTATAGAGTGTTCAGTTTATGTGTTTAATAAACAACCGTGGACACTTACCACGCCGCATATTGGTCCTCCGATCCTTCTCGCCTCTCCTCTTCAGACGAAGAGGAGGAAAACCCACAAATACACATCACCCCTTTTGAGTTTCTATGGGAGAAGTATGTTTCAACCCCCCCCCAGTCCTTTTTCCACACAACTTTATCTAAAATTGTTGAACGACTTTCCTACAATATATATTATGTTATGTTCCTTGTCTTTGGTAAATTTAGTTATTATTTTCTTATTTTCTGCTAAGCCATTACAATTATAAATGGTTATACTTATTTCACCATTTTCCATTTTGAGATACAAGATTCAAATCTATTTATCATAATATATATTTGTAAATTTACCAATTAAAAGTACCATAGTGATTGAGTGATCATATAGTTAGTTGTACCATGGTTTTTGCAGTGCTACTAAGTATCCCTCCAATTGTTCTCCACTATTCCACCCACTAAAGCCCCTCCCCATCCCAAGTTGGGTTGTCATCCCAGTGATCGCCAGACCACCCCCACGCCCTGCCGGATCCCTAGGCCCCCCCGAGAGACCAGCACCCATCCTGGTGTCACCCACAGAACGGAAGCATATCCACGGAACATAATAACGCTGGGAACATATGAATGGCCTGTTTCGCAATTCACAACAATGTAATTGGCGAACAAAGATAGTTAGTTTCACTATTCATTATTGAAAACATCAGTTTAATTTACTCTGAAATGTTTACATAGTGGCGCAGTGCCTCTCTTTATTTGGGGAGAACCCTGTTATAGTGACTATATCTTGGTTTTAAACGCTCTTATATTTAAAATAATAAATCATGAATAAATACCAAGGTATTTCCTGGGACTCTCTGGATAAATAGCAATTATTCCCAGTATTGGAACTTGGTAGATTTGTCAGGAAAATATTATTCCCTAATCTGTGTGTTCCCCGACCTCCGACCTTTTGGTTGGAGGCCCCAGGGTACGTGCCCTGCATGCCCATTTGGTAATCCAGCCCAGGGGCTAACACAGTCGCATAGCTCATAGGAGAGGCTGGTTATAAATTGGACATTAGGAGTTTAACATATGAATGATAATATGTCACAATGACAGTCCTGAAGTTGATAGTAGATGAAGAAGGTGATTCATAACAACAAATAGAAGTTCATTTGAACATATTTTCATATTTTCACATCAGCCAAGGTTTTAAAGGGGCAACCAGCAGTTGAAACGAATAACAAAGCCAAATATCCCTGCCACTGTTTTGGTAAAAAGCTGAGGAATGGGACTGCGGAAATGTAACAGCTCTCAAATTACAGAGCATTGAAGTCTCTAATGTAACAAAATGTGGAAAAAGTCAAGGCGTCTGAGTACTTTCCGAGTGCACCTTACGGAGACAAAGACACAGTACATATCATACATTTATACATCCAAAAATGTATATAGGAGCTACAGATTGCCCATTAAAGGATGACTCAGGTTGAAATGTTGATGTTTTGTTGGTTGACTTGGAAGAGATAAGAGAGAGAGACAGACAGAGAAAGAGACAGAGAGAGAGAGGTAGAGGTAGAGGTAGAGGTAGAGGTAGAGGTAGAGAGAGAGAGAGAGAGAGAGAGAGAGAGAGAGAGAGAGAGAGAGAGAGAGAGAGAGAGAGAGAGAGAGAGAGAGAGAAAGAGAGAGAGAGAAAGAGAGAGAAAGAGAGAGAAAGAGAGCGAAAGAGAAAGAGAGAGCCAGAGAGAGAGAGATAAACTCCCTGAATAAACAGATGAATCTGCCTGGAAGCACAGAGAATTGAAATGAAGAGAAGTCTCATACACAGACAGACAGACACACACACACACACACACACACACAAACAGACAGACAACCCTCACAAGGAAAATGTAACTAAAGTGTTGAGGGAAAGGGTTTTAGCCACATCTTCACTGCTGTATATGACATATTGAATTAGAAGCACATTTTACTTTTCATACTTCAGATAACAATATACTTTTTTCTGTGTGTTTATTGTGCTTATCAATTTTGCTGGTTGTCTTTGATATTTTAAATATTTTCGAGCCCTGAAAAGTTAATTAACGTTAATTCTGTACTTTTTTTTTTTTCTCACTTTAGTTATTAAGTTAATTTGATTAAGTCAGGTGGTTCTCTATTGGCCCTTGTCAAAAGTATTGCATTGTATAGGGAAAGCCATTTGGGACTGAGTCCTGAGTCTAGCTCAATGCATGGTTTAATTAAAAAATCTCCAGCAGGGTTAAAGGGCCCAGTGTAGTCAAAAACTTCAGTATCCTAAGGGTTTTATATATATATATTTACACACTATGATGTTGGAATAATCCTGTGAAATTGTGAAAATTATAATAATTCCCTTTTAGTGAAAAACCACCTGAAATTTCAGCCTGTTTCGGTGGGAGGGAGTTTTGGCCTTCCATGGTGACATCACCAGGCGGTAAACTAGTTAATAGACCAATAAGAAAGAGAGTTCCAAACCTCTCTGCCAATAACAGCTAATTTTCAGTTCCCCTTGGAGACCACACCCAGAGAGTCCTAGCAAAATTATTGCTTTAGAAATTGCCCTTTGCTGAGAAGCCATTTTTGTTTTGATTTTACCATTTTAATTGAAACAGTAAGGTACTTCATTTTTTCCCCAGAAATGACTGGATATTGAGATCCAAACGACCGCCACACTTTTAATGAGTGGATGAATCTATTTCAGGAAAAATACACATCATAACCCAACAAGCTTCTGAAGAAGTTCAGTGAATCAGTGATTCAGTGAATCAGTGATTCAGTGATTCAGTGAATCAGTGATTCAGTGATTCAGTGTTCAACAAAGTCCTAACAGAGAGAATAGAAGAAAAGACAAATGGTGTATCAGGGTTTGAAACTAAAGCAGAACAATTAATGCTGTGTCTCTTTGTATCAGTCCCAGGTTATCTGGGTGACAACACCAGTCCTCTGTAACAGAGCATGACGTGACTCTGGAGACTGGTCTGGAGCCTGGTCTGGCGCCTGGCCTGGTCTGGAGTCTGGTCTGGAGCCTGGTCTGGAGCCTGGTCTGGAGCCTGGTCTGGAGCCTGGTCTGGAGCCTGGCCTGGTCTGGAGTCTGGTTTGGAGCCTGGCCTGGTCTAGAGCCTGGTCTGGAGCCTGGTCTGGTCTGGAGCCTGGTCTGGTCTGGAGCCTGGCCTGGTCTGGAGCCTGGTCTGGCCTGGAGTCTGTTCTGGAGCCTGGTCTGGAGCCTGGTCTGGAGCCTTGCCTGGAGCCTGGTCTGGAGCCTGGTCTGGAGCCTGGCCTGGAGCCAGGCCTGGAGCCTGGTCTGGAGCCTGGCCTGGAGCCTGGTCTGGTCTGGAGCCTGGTCTGGAGCCTGGCCTGGAGCCTGGTCTGGAGCCTGGTCTGTAGTCTGGTCTGGAGTCTGGTCTGGAGTCTGGTCTGGAGCCTGGCCTGGAGCCTGGCCTGAGCCTGGCCTGGAGTCTGGTCTGGAGTCTGGTCTGGAGTCTGGTCTGGAGCCTGGTCTGGTGCCTGGTCTGGAGCCCGGTCTGGAGCCTAGTCTGGTGCCTGGTCTGGAGTCTGGTCTGGTCTGGAGCCTGGTCTGGACTCTGGTCTGGAGCCTGGTCTGGACTCTGGTCTGGAGCCTGGTCTGGAGTCTGGTCTGGAGCCCGGTCTGGAGCCTAGTCTGGTCTGGAAGAGGTGTTTTGACAAAACAAAATGGCTTAGAATGATGAATGATAAAGAATAAAATACTTTATATGCTGGATAACACACACACACACGCCTAGACAGGATTGGATAATGAAAAAAGTCTAAACACAATCCTTCAAACAATGAAACCGATTCCACATGTCCTCATACACAGAAACAATCCTGAATAAAAGTCTGTATACAAAAACATTTTAAAGATGAATAATTGGTATATACTTTTTTTAGTAGCTATAGGTTAGTAGCTATAGGTTAGTAGCTATAGGTTAGTAGCTATAGGTTAGTAGCTATAGGTTTAGTAGCTATAGGTTAGTAGCTATAGGTTAGTAGCTATAGGTTTTGTAGCTATAGGTTTTGTAGCAATAGGTTAGTAGCTATAGGTTTAGTAGCTATAGGTTAGTAGCTATAGGTTAGTAGCTATAGGTTAGTAGCTATAGGTTAGTAGCTACAGGTTTAGTAGCTACAGGTTTAGTAGCTATAGGTTAGTAGCTATAGGTTTAGTAGCTATAGGTTAGTAGCTATAGGTTAGTAGCTATAGGTTAGTAGCTATAGGTTAGTAGCTACAGGTTTAGTAGCTACAGGTTTAGTAGCTATAGGTTAGTAGCTATAGGTTTAGTAGCTATAGGTTAGTAGCTATAGGTTAGTAGCTATAGGTTAGTAGCTATAGGTTAGTAGCTACAGGTTTAGTAGCTACAGGTTTAGTAGCTATAGGTTAGTAGCTATAGGTTTAGTAGCTATAGGTTAGTAGCTATAGGTTAGTAGCTATAGGTTAGTAGCTACAGGTTTAGTAGCTACAGGTTTAGTAGCTATAGGTTAGTAGCTATAGGTTTAGTAGCTATAGGTTAGTAGCTATAGGTTAGTAGCTATAGGTTAGTAGCTATAGGTTAGTAGCTACAGGTTTAGTAGCTACAGGTTTAGTAGCTATAGGTTAGTAGCTATAGGTTTAGTAGCTATAGGTTAGTAGCTATAGGTTAGTAGCTATAGGTTTTGTAGCTATAGGTTTTGTAGCAATAGGTTAGTAGCTATAGGTTTAGTAGCTATAGGTTAGTAGCTATAGGTTTAGTAGCTATAGGTTAGTAGCTATAGGTTTTGTAGCAATAGGTTAGTAGCTATAGGTTTAGTAGCTATAGGTTAGTAGCTATAGGGTTAGTAGCTATAGATTTAGTAGCTATAGATTTAGTAGCTATAGATTTAGTAGCTATAGATTTAGTAGCTATAGATTTAGTAGCTATAGGTTTAGTAGCTATAGATTTAGTAGCTATAGGTTTAGTAGCTATAGATTTAGTAGCTATAGGTTTAGTAGCTATAGGTTAGTAGCTATAGATTTAGTAGCTATAGGTTAGTAGCTATAGGTTAGTAGCTATAGATTTAGTAGCTATAGGTTAGTAGCTATAGGTTAGTAGCTATAGATTTAGTAGCTATAGGTTAGTAGCTATAGATTTAGTAGCTATAGGTTAGTAGCTATAGGGTTAGTAGCTATAGATTTAGTAGCTATAGATTTAGTAGCTATAGGTTAGTAGCTATAGGTTAGTAGCTACAGGTTTAGTAGCTACAGGTTTAGTAGCTATAGGTTAGTAGCTATAGGTTTAGTAGCTATAGGTTAGTAGCTATAGGTTAGTAGCTATAGGTTAGTAGCTACAGGTTTAGTAGCTACAGGTTTAGTAGCTATAGGTTAGTAGCTATAGGTTTAGTAGCTATAGGTTAGTAGCTATAGGTTAGTAGCTATAGGTTTTGTAGCTATAGGTTTTGTAGCAATAGGTTAGTAGCTATAGGTTTAGTAGCTATAGGTTAGTAGCTATAGGTTTAGTAGCTATAGGTTAGTAGCTATAGGTTTTGTAGCAATAGGTTAGTAGCTATAGGTTTAGTAGCTATAGGTTAGTAGCTATAGGGTTAGTAGCTATAGATTTAGTAGCTATAGATTTAGTAGCTATAGATTTAGTAGCTATAGATTTAGTAGCTATAGATTTAGTAGCTATAGGTTTAGTAGCTATAGATTTAGTAGCTATAGGTTTAGTAGCTATAGATTTAGTAGCTATAGGTTTAGTAGCTATAGGTTAGTAGCTATAGATTTAGTAGCTATAGGTTAGTAGCTATAGGTTAGTAGCTATAGATTTAGTAGCTATAGGTTAGTAGCTATAGGTTAGTAGCTATAGATTTAGTAGCTATAGGTTAGTAGCTATAGATTTAGTAGCTATAGGTTAGTAGCTATAGGGTTAGTAGCTATAGATTTAGTAGCTATAGATTTAGTAGCTATAGGTTAGTAGCTATAGGTTTTGTAGGTAAAAACATTTTGGCCTTTATTTAACCAGGTAGGCTAGTTGAGAACAAGTTCTAATTTACCTACAGCGACCTGGCCAAGATAAAGCAAAACAGTGAGACACAAACAACAACACAGAGTTGGAATAAACAAGCATACAGTCAATAAATAACAGTAATTAACACAATAGAAAAAACTAAGTCTATATTCAGTGTGTGCAAATGGCGTGAGGAGGTAAGGCAATAAATAGGCCATAGTAGCTAAGTAATTACAATTTAGCAGATTAACCCTGGAGTGACAGATGAGCAGATGATGTTGTGCAAATATAAATACTGGTGTGCAAAAGAGCAGATGATGATGTGTAAGTAGTGATACTGGTGTGCAAAAGAGCAGAAAAGTAAATAAAAACAATATGGGGATGAGGTAGGTAGATTAGGTGGGCTATTTACAGATGGACTATGTACAACTGCAGCGATCGGTTAGCTGCTCAGATAGCTGATGTTTAAAGTTAGTGAGGGAAATGTAAGTCTCCAGCTTCAGCGATTTTTGCAATTCGTTCCAGTCACTGGCAGCAGAGAACTGGAAGGAAAGGCGGGCAAAGGAGGTGTTGGCTTTGGGGACGACCAGTGAGATATACCTGCTGGAGCAGTGAGCTGAGATAAGGCGGAGCTTTACCTAGCATAGACTTATAGATGACCTGGAGCCAGTGGGTCTGATGACGAAATTGTATTGAGGGCCAGCCGACTAGAGCGTACAGGTCGTGGTGGTGGGTAGTATAAGGGGCTTTAGTGACAAAATGGATGGCACTGTGATAGACTGCATCCATTTTGCTTAGTAGAGTATTGGAAGCTATTTTGAAAATGACATCGCCGGAGTCGAGGATCGGTAGGATAATCAGTTTTATGAGGGGATTTGAAGATAAATGTAGCTATATTTGTAGCTATACATTTAGTAGCTATAGGTTAGTAGCTATAGGTTAGTAGCTATAGGTTAGTAGCTATAGGTTAGTAGCTATTGGTTAGTAGCTATAGGTTAGTAGCTATAGTTTTAGTAGCTATAGGTTAGTAGCTATAGGTTTAGTAGCTATAGGTTAGTAGCTATAGATTTAGTAGCTATAGGTTTAGTAGCTATAGGTTTAGTAGCTATAGGTTTAGTAGCTATAGTTTTTGTTGGCTTTAGGTTTTGTAGCTATATATTTTTGTAGCTATATGTTTTAGTAGCTATAGGTTAGTAGCTATAGGTTTTGTAGCTATAGGTTAGTAGCTATAGGTTAGTAGCTATAGGTTAGTAGCTATAGGTTAGTAGCTATAGGTTTAGTAGCTATAGGTTAGTAGCTATAGGTTAGTAGCTATAGGTTAGTAGCTATAGGTTAGTAGCTATAGGTTAGTAGCTATAGGTTAGTAGCTATAGGTTTAGTAGCTATAGGTTTTTGTAGCTATATGTTTTGTAGCTATATGTTTAGTAGCTATAGGTTTTTGTAGCTATATGTTTTGTAGCTATATGTTTAGTAGCTATAGGTTTTTGTAGCTATATGTTTAGTAGCTATATGTTTTGTAGCTATATGTTTAGTAGCTATAGGTTTTTGTAGCTATAGGTTTTGTAGCTATATGTTTTGTAGCTATAGGTTTTTGTAGCTATATGTTTTGTAGCTATATGTTTAGTAGCTATAGGTTTTTGTAGCTATATGTTTTGTAGCTATATGTTTAGTAGCTATATGTTTTGTAGCTATAGGTTAGTAGCTATAGGTTTAGTAGCTATAGGTTAGTAGCTATAGGTTTAGTAGCTATAGGTTAGTAGCTATAGGTTAGTAGCTATAGGTTTTTGTAGCTATAGGTTTTGTAGCTATATGTTTAGTAGTTGTAGGTTTTGTAGTGGTTGGTTTTGTTGCTACTGAAAAAGACTTTCTACTTGTGTAGCCGTTGTTCTGTTAGTAAAAATGAAAAATACCAGACACTGGATTTTATTATTCAATGTAACTGTCCTACCAATGGTGTTTGGAGGTGGACCACACAACAAGGTGTTAAAACATTAATCTAATCTCATCTATAACTCTCGGCCTGTCAGGTAAAAACATGTTTTTAAAGTGTAAGAGAATCCATTTAAATACTATATGGAGCCTAGAGAGAGAAAAGGCCATGCCATGTGGGACTAACACAACATCCCCAATCACATTATATTACACACCTAGGATGCATCCCAATTGGGGTACCCTACTCCCTATATAGTGCACTACTTTTGTCCGGAGCACTATGCACACTAGTAAACTACATGGGTGCCGTTTAGGGATACAAACACCAACTTTCTCTGTTTTCTTTTGATGGAGTCAGGTGACAAGGTGGTATTTTCATAACAGATTGGATTTGATTAGGATCTGCTGACGCTGCTCTGCCCCCTTGCCTCTGAAAGGGTCTGTAGCTCTGAGCTCTGCAACCCTGAATGCATTAGAGCTGTCAGCAGAGTGGAGCCATAAGTCATGGGAGCGGACACCTGGCTTGAGACCCAAATGGCACCCTATTTCCTATGCAGTGCACTACGTTTGAACCAGAGCTCTATGGGGATCCCTATGGCCAAAAGCATTTCACAACATAGGGAATAAGGTGTTATATTGGACACAGCCCAAGGAGTGGACACCAGAACGGGGCACGGGAGGTGCCCTTGGGCTACTGTGATCTTAGCCTCGCCCCTGTCGGATGGGTTGCATAGTCAACATGGCCGCCGGACATTCCATCAGGCTTCCGCTAAAAGAGAAATTTGCCACAGAATGAAAAAAGTCCATCAAAGAAAAGACAGAAAAAACAACAATAAGAGGGGAAATACAGAGAGAAGAAGAAAGAGAGAGAGGAAATACAGAGAGAAGAAGAAATACAGAGAGAAGGAGAAAGAGAGAGAGGAAATACAGAGAGAAGAAGAAATACAGAGAGAAGGAGAAAGAGAGAGAGGAAATACAGAGAGAAGGAGAAAGAGAGAGAGGAAATACAGAGAGAAGGAGAAAGAGAGAGAGGAAATACAGAGAGAAGGGGAAAGAGAGAGGAAATACAGAGAGAAGGGGAAAGAGAGAGGGGAAATACAGAGAGAAGGAGAAAGAGAGAGAGGAAATACAGAGAGAAGGAGAAAGAGAGAGAGGAAATACAGAGAGAAGGGGAAAGAGAGAGAGGAAATACAGAGAGAAGGGGAAATAGAGAGGGGAAAGAGAGAGGGGAAAGAGAGAAGGGGAAAGAGAGAGAGGAAATACAGAGAGAGGGGGAAAGAGAGAGGGGAAAGAGAGGGGAAATACAGTGAGAAGGGGAAATACAGAGAGAAGGAGAAATACAGAGAGAAGAGGAAAGAAAGAGAGGAAAGATGGAGGGAAGCGAAAAGATTGAGGGGAGGGGAAGGAGAAAAAGAGAGGGATAGATGGAGGGGAAAGATGGAGGGAAAGATGGAGTGGAAGGGGAAAGTGAGACCAACATTGTCCAGGGAGACCAACACTGTCCAGGGAGACCAACACTGTCCAGCTAGACCAACGCTGTCAAGCTAGACCAACGCTGTCCAGGGAGACCAACACTGTCCAGCTAGACCAACACTGTCCAGCTAGACCAACGCTGTCCAGCTAGACCAACGCTGTCCAGGGAGACCAACACTGTCCAGCTAGACCAACACTGTCCAGCTAGACCAATGCTGTCCAGCTAGACCAACGCTGTCCAGCTAGACCAACGCTGTCCAGGGAGCCCAACACTGTCCAGCTAGACCAACGCTGTCCAGCTAGACCAACGCTGTCCAGGGAGACCAACACTGCCCAGCTAGACCAACGCTGTCCAGCTAGACCAACGCTGTCCAGGGAGACCAACACTGTCCAGCTAGACCAATGCTGTCCAGCTAGACCAACGCTGTCCAGGGAGACCAACACTGTCCAGGGAGACCAACGCTGTCCAGGGAGACCAACGCTGTCTAGGGAGACCAACACTGTCTAGGGAGACCAACGCTGTCCAGGGAGACCAACGCTGTCCAGCTAGACCAACGCTGTCCAGGGAGACCAACACTGTCCAGGGAGACCAACGCTGTCCAGCTAGACCAACGCTGTCCAGGGAGACCAACGCTGTCCAGCTAGACCAACACTGTCCAGGGAGACCAACGCTGTCCAGGGAGACCAACGCTGTCCAGGGATACCAACGCTGTCCAGGGAGATCAACGCTGTCCAGCTAGACCAACGCTGTCCAGGGAGACCAACGCTGTCCAGGGAGACCAATGCTGTCCAGGGAGACCAACGCTGTCCAGGGAGACCAACGCTGTCCAGGGAGACCAACACTGTCCAGGTAGACCAACGCTGTCCAGCTAGACCAACGCTGTCCAGGGAGACCAACGCTGTCCAGGGAGACCAACGCTGTCCAGCTAGACCAACGCTGTCCAGGGAGACCAACACTGTCCAGGGAGACCAACACTGTCCATGGAGACCAAAACTGTCCAGGGAGACCAATGCTATATACACTATAGCGCTTTAAAACAGGGACTATACTTATAGGGAAAAACTCATTAACTTTGATATCTGTAAAATCAATAAAGGGGAAACAGGGATGAGAGAGGATATTAAAACAGAAGTAGTTGCTCTGTTCTGTAATGGGTTTGAAAAGTTTAAAAGCCTCAAGGTCATACAACCGAGCAACCCAATGTGAATATTGTGTCCTGTTGGTTGTGGCTACTGGGAGGACGTTCCTGTTCACCACTGGTCTGTCACCTACGGAACCGTCTGTCCGAAAACAGGCTTGGGATCAGTTCAGTTTTCAAATTAAAAATAATTTCCTGAATTATAAAACCCTCATGGACTTCCACAGGGGTTATTTCAACTCCTTAACATTACAACAACGTTCCTTTTTGTTCTTGTAGACACAGTTAGTCGAAGTATTGATTGAAAAAAATATATATATATATAAAAAAAAATGAAACAGTGGACTTTCACACTTCACACAGTAGTTCAACTCCCTTGTAGACAGAGTGAACTTGAAGTATTGATTTTGATGGAGCAGCGAAACAGGGAGTTGTGAGGTGTCTATTTGATGACCCCCTTTGCAGCTCAGCCTTCAGGCTGATGTTGACCTGTGTCTGACCCTGTGGTAGAACAGCCATATCTGTCTCCAGCCTACTGTATAGAACTGGACGGAGCATGACAACACATTATCCTACAATATATAGTGCAATGGAAAACGTACTCTAGTGGAATTATAACGTAACGTATGAACAGAAAGTGGAAGAATGGAACGGAGACCTCAAACACATCTGGCAAATGTTGTTCTTCAACCTGACAACACAACGTGGGAGATAGGGTTTTCTTCTTCAGCAGGATGACATGGAGCCCAGTTAGATTCTTCCACTTCCTTCTGTTGCCAGGAACTAGGCTCTCGTAGTAAATAGGGGGCCAATTTCAGGTGCAGTCTAGGTCTGGTCTGTCTGCATGAGGGAACAGCCATTGCCTGACTTCTCCGTGATCCTTCTGGATCTTTCCATGAAACAGAGCCATGTTCCATTAGCCGGTGCTCTTTTCCGTTGTGTGAGAGGACGTTATATATGTCCGACTCAGTCAACCGTTGTGGCGTACACACACTACCTCTTACTACCGCTTCAATCAGGGGTGGATTGAGGGAGGGAAGACGGAATAGACGGAGGGAGGGGTGGATTGAGGGAGGGAAGACGGAATAGACGGAGGGAGGGGTGGATTGAGGGAGGGAAGACGGAATAGACGGAGGGAGGGGTGGATTGAGGGAGGGAAGATGGAATAGACGGAGGGGTGGATTGAGGGAGGGATGACGGAATAGACGGAGGGAGGGGTGGATTGAGGGAGGGAAGACGGAATAGACGGAGGGAGGGGTGGATTGAGGGAGGGAAGACGGAATAGACGGAGGGAGGGGAGGATGGATGTTCTGCCCCTGAGCAAGGCAGTTGACCCACTGTTCCCCGGGCGCTGAAGACGTGGATGTCGATTAAGGCAGCCCCCCCCCCCGGCACCTCTCTGATTCAGAGGGGTTAGGGGTTAAGTGCGGAAGACACAGTTCAGTTGAATACATTCAGTTGGACAACTGACTAGGTATCCCCCTTTCACTTTCCTTTGGATGGAGGGATGACTCCTCTCTTCTTGGACAAATTAAAATGACATTGATGGGGCATGTTAACGAAAACAGCTGTGTAGAAAAGTCTGTGTAGAGGTTTTCAATGGAGGTAAAGCCAAGATAGAGCGAGAGAGAGACTAGGGGAGGGGGGAGAGAGAGGGAGAGAGAGACGGGGGAGGGGGAGACAGGTAGCGGGGGGGAGAGAGAGGGAGAGGGGGGAGAGAGTGGGAGAGGGAGAGAGAGGGAGAGAGAGAGAGAGAGGGAGAGACTGGGGGAGGGGGAGAGGTAACGGGGGGAGAGAGGGGGAGAGGGAGAGAGAGACGGGAGAGGTGAGAGAGGGGGAGAGGGAGAGGGAGGGGGAGAGATGGGGTGGGGGGAGAGAGGGGGAGAGAGATGGGGGAGGGGAGAGAGAGACAAGGGAGGGGGGAGAGAGAGAGACGGGGAGGGGAGAGAGAGACAAGGGAGGGGGGAGAGAGGGGGAGAGAGAGAGAGAGAGACGGGGAGGGGAGAGAGAGACAAGGGAGGGGGGAGAGAGAGGGAGAGAGAGAGACGGGGAGGGGGAGAGAGAGAGAGACTGGGGGAGATTGGGGGGAGAGAGAGAGAGATAGGGGGGAGAGAGAGAGAGACTGGGGGAGAGTGGGGGAGAGAGAGAGAGATAGGGGGGAGATAGAGAGAGACTGGGGGAGATTGGGGGGAGAGAGAAAGAGATAGGGGGAGATAGAGAGAGACTGGGGGAGATGGGGTGGGGGGTAGCAAGGGGGGATAGGGGAAGGGGAGAGAGAGAGAGTGTGAGATAGGGGAGAGAAATATTTTCAGTTTCAATGTTAAAACCTCTCTAGGCTAACTCACAACCCCTTTCTGACTAACTCTCAACCCCTTTCTGACTAACTCACAACCCCTTTCTGACTAACTCTCAACCCCTTTCTGACTAACTCTCAACCCCTTTCTGACTAACTCTCAACCCCTTTCTGACTAACTCACTACCCCTTTCTGACTAACTCACTACCCCTTTCTGATTAACTCTCAACCCCTTTCTAGCTAACTCACAACCCCTTTCTGACTAACTCTCAACCCCTTTCTGACTAACTCTCAACCCCTTTCTGACTAACTCTCAACCCCTTTCTGACTAACTCTCAACCCCTTTCTGACTAACTCTCAACCCCTTTCTGACTAACTCTCAACCCCTTTCTGACTAACTCTCAACCCCTTTCTGACTAACTCTCAACCCCTTTCTGACTAACTCACTACCCCTTTCTGACTAACTCACTACCCCTTTCTGATTAACTCTCAACCCCTTTCTAGCTAACTCACAACCCCTTTCTGACTAACTCTCAACCCCTTTCTGACTAACTCTCAACCCCTTTCTGACTAACTCTCAACCCCTTTCTGACTAACTCTCAACCCCTTTCTGACTAACTCTCAACCCCTTTCTGACTAACTCTCAACCCCTTTCTGACTAACTCTCAACCCCTTTCTGACTAACTCTCAACCCCTTTCTGACTAACTCTCAACCCCTTTCTGACTAACACACAACCCCTTTCTGACTAACTCTCAACCCCTTTCTGACTAACTCTCAACCCCTTTCTGACTAACACACAACCCCTTTCTGACTAACTCTCAACCCCTTTCTGACTAACTCTCAACCCCTTTCTGACTAACTCTCAACCCCTTTCTGACTAACTCTCAACCCCTTTCTGACTAACACACAACCCCTTTCTGCTATTGTCCTTCTGAACCCTCTCAGAAGGACAATAGCCTGTAAGATGAATCATGGGAGTCTATGGGCCCATAATGTCCCGTACTAACAAGGAATCAATGGACTAGAAAAATGCTAACAGCAGACCTCTATGTCCCAGTCCTTTGTCTATGCTAAAAGCAGACCTCTAGGTCCCAGTCCTTTGTCTCTGCTAACAGCAGACCTCTATGTCCCAGTCCTTTGTCTCTGTTAACAGCAGACCTCTATGTCAGAGTCCTTTGTCTCTGCTAACAGCAGACCTCTATCAGACCTCTATGTCCCAGTCCTTTGTTTCTGCAAACTGCAGACCTCTATCAGACCTCTAGGTTCCAGTCCTTTGTCTCTGCTAACAGCAGACCTCTATATCCCAGTCCTTTGTCTCTGCTAACAGCAGACCTCTATGTCCCAGCTCTTTGTCTCTGCTAACAGCAGACCTCTATGTCCCAGCCCTTTGTCTCTGCTAACAGCAGACCTCTATCAGACCTCTATGTCCCAGCTCTTTGTCTCTGCTAACAGCAGACCTCTATGTCCCAGTCCTTTGTCTCTGCTAACAGCAGACCTCTATCAGACCTCTATGTCCCAGTCCTTTGTCTCTGCTAACAGCAGACCTCTATCAGACCTCTTTGTCCCAGCCCTTTGTCTCTGCTAACAGCAGACCTCTATGTCCCAGTCCTTTGTCTCTGCTAACAGCAGACCTCTATCAGACCTCTAGGTTCCAGTCCTTTGTCTCTGCTAACAGCAGACCTCTATGTCCAGTCCTTTGTCTCTGCTAACAGCAGACCTCTATGTCCCAGCCCTTTGTCTCTGCTAACAGCAGACCTCTAGGTCCCAGTCCTTTGTCTCTAATAACAGCAGATCTCTATCAGACCTCTATGTCCCAGTCCTTTGTCTCTGCTAACAGCAGACCTCTATGTCCCAGTCCTTTGTCTCTGCTAACAGCAGACCTCTCTGTCCCAGTTCTTTGTCTCTGCTAACAGCAGACCTCTATGTCCCAGTCCTTTGTCTCTGCTAAGAGCAGACCTCAATGTCCCAGTCCTTTGTCTCTGCTAACAGCAGACCTCTATCAGACCTCTATGTTCCAGTCCTTTGTCTCTGCTAACAGCAGACCTCCATCAGACCTCTCTGTCCCAGTCCTTTGTCTCTGCTAACAGCAGACCTCTAGGTCCCAGTCCTTTGTCTCTGCTAACAGCAGACCTCTATCAGACCTCTATGTCCCAGTCGTTTGTCTCTGCTAACAGCAGACCTCTATGTCCCAGTCCTTTGTCTCGGCTAACAGCAGACCTCTATGTCCCAGTCCTTTGTCTCTGCTAACAGCAGACCTCTATGTCCAAGTCCTTTGGCTCTGCTAACAGCAGACCTCTAGGTCCCAGTCCTTTGTCTCTGCTAACAGCAGACCTCTATGTCCCAGTCCTTTGTCTTTGCTAACAGCAGACCTCTATCAGACCTCTTTGTCCCAGTCCGTTGTCTCTGCTAACAGCAGACCTCTATCAGACCTCTAGGTTCCAGTCCTTTGTCTCTGCTAACAGCAGACCTCTATGTCCCAGCCCTTTGTCTCTGCTAACAGCAGACCTCTAGGTCCCAGTCCTTTGTCTCTGCTAACAGCAGACCTCTATCAGACCTCTATGTCCCAGTCCTTTGTCTCTGCTAACAGCAGACCTCTATGTCCCAGTTCATTGTCTCTGCTAACAGCAGACCTCTATGTCCCAGCCCTTTGTCTCTGCTAAGAGCAGATCTCTATGTCCCAGCCCTTTGTCTCTGCTAACAGCAGACCTGTATCAGACCTCTATTTTCCAGTCCTTTGTCTCTGCTAACAGCAGACCTCTATCAGACCTCTATGTCCCAGTCCTTTGTCTCTGCTAACAGCAGACCTCTAGGTCCCAGTCCATTGTCTCTGCTAACAGCAGACCTCTATCAGACCTCTATGTCGCAGTCCTTTGTCTCTGCTAACAGCAGACCTCTATGTCCCAGTTCATTGTCTCTGCTAACAGCAGACCTCTATGTCCCAGCCCTTTGTCTCTGCTAAGAGCAGATCTCTATGTCCCAGTCATTTGTCTCTGCTAACAGCAGACCTCTATCAGACCTCTATGTCCCATTCTTTTGTCTCTGGTAACAGCAGACCTCTATCAGACCTCTATATACCAGTCCTTTGTCTCTGCTAACAGCAGACCTCTATGTCCCAGCCCTTTGTCTCTGCTAACAGCAGACCTCTATCAGACCTCTATGTCCCAGTCCTTTGTCTCTCTAACAGCAGACCTCTATCAGACCTCTATGCCCCAGTCCTTTGTCTCTGCTAACAGCAGACCTCTTTGTCCCAGCCCTTTGTCTCTGCTAACAGCAGACCTCCATGTCCTAGCCCTTTGTCTCTGCTAACAGCAGACCTCTATCAGACCTCTATGTCCCAGTCCTTTGTCTCTGCTAACAGCAGACCTCTATCAGACCTCTTTGTCCCAGCCCTTTGTCTCTGCTAACAGCAGACCTCTATCAGACCTCTATGTCCCAGTCCTTTGTCTCTGCTAACAGCAGACCTCTATCAGACCTCTATGTCCCAGTCCTTTGTCTCTGCTAACAGCAGACCTCTAGGTCCCAGTCCATTGTCTCTGCTAACAGCAGACCTCTATCAGACCTCTATGTCGCAGTCCTTTGTCTCTGCTAACAGCAGACCTCTATGTCCCAGTTCATTGTCTCTGCTAACAGCAGACCTCTATGTCCCAGCCCTTTGTCTCTGCTAAGAGCAGATCTCTATGTCCCAGTCCTTTGTCTCTGCTAACAGCAGACCTCTATCAGACCTCTATGTCCCATTCTTTTGTCTCTGGTAACAGCAGACCTCTATCAGACCTCTATGTACCAGTCCTTTGTCTCTGCTAACAGCAGACCTCTATGTCCCAGCCCTTTGTCTCTGCTGACAGCAGACCTCTATCAGACCTCTATGTCCCAGTCCTTTGTCTCTCTAACAGCAGACCTCTATCAGACCTCTATGCCCCAGTCCTTTGTCTCTGCTAACAGCAGACCTCTTTGTCCCAGCCCTTTGTCTCTGCTAACAGCAGACCTCTATGTCCTAGCCCTTTGTCTCTGCTAACAGCAGACCTCTATCAGACCTCTATGTCCCAGTCCTTTGTCTCTGCTAACAGCAGACCTCTATCAGACCTCTTTGTCCCAGCCCTTTGTCTCTGCTAACAGCAGACCTCTATCAGACCTCTATGTCCCAGTCCTTTGTCTCTGCTAACAGCAGACCTCTATCAGACCTCTCTGTCCCAGTCCTTTGTCTCTGCTAACAGCAGTCCTCTAGGTCCCAGTCCTTTGTCTCTGCTAACAGCAGACCTCTATCAGACCTCTATGTCTTAGTCCTTTGTCTCTGCTAACAGCAGACCTCTATGTCCCAGTCCTTTGTCTCGGCTAACAGCAGACCTCTATGTCCCAGTCCTTTGTCTCTGCTAACAGCAGACCTCTATGTCCCAGTCCGATGTCTCTGCTAACAGCAGACCTCTAGGTCCCAGCCCTTTGTCTCTCCCTCACTGAATATCATTAATTTCACTACTTTGGCTGTTGAAGGGATGGAGAGGTGGACGGTTGGAGGTGTATTGGGGTGATGGAGAGAGGTGGAAGCCTGGAGGTGTATTGAAGTGATGGAGAGAGGTGGAAACATGGAGGTGTATTGGGGTGATGGAGAGAGGTGGAAGCCTGGAGGTGTATGGGGTGATGGAGAGATGGAAGCCTGGAGGTGTATGGGGTGATGGAGAGAGATGGAAGCATGGAGGTGTATGGGGTGATGAGAGAGATGGAAGCCTGGAGGTGTATGGGGTGATGGAGAGAGGTGGAAGCCTGGAGGTGTATGGGATGATGGAGAGAGATGGAAGCCTGGAGGTGTATGGGGTGATGGAGAAAGGTGGAAGCCTGGAGGTGTATTGGGTGATGGGGAGAGGTGGAAGCCTGGAGGTGTATGGGGTGATGGAGAGAGATGTAAGCCTGGAGGTGTATGGGGTGATGGAGAGAGGTGGAAGCCTGGAGGTGTATTGGTGATGGAGAGATGGAAGCCTGGAGGTGTATGGGTGATGGAGAGATGGAAGCCTGGAGGTGTATGGGGTGATGGAGAGATGGAAGCCTGGAGGTGTATGGGTTGATGGAGAGAGATGGAAGCATGGAGGTGTATGGGGTGATGGAGAGATGGAAGCCTGGAGGTGTATGGGGTGATGGAGAGAGGTGGAAGCCTGGAGGTGTATGGGGTGATGGAGAGATGGAAGCCTGGAGGTGTATGGGGTGATGGAGAGAGGTGGAAGCCTGGAGGTGTATGGGGTGATGGAGAGAGATGCCAGGGCTGCTCTCTTGCCCCTGAATGACTCCAGGTTACAAACACCAGACCAGTCAAACCGTTCCCCTGAGAGGGAGGGGTATAGAGCACAGACAGAAGTGAGGGGACATCCTTGACAGGTTGATCACTGTTCAAAATATCTCTCTGGGGGATTTTAACTTCAGCAAGACATTAAAGGGTATAACAGTTATTGTTTTGTTGGTGTGTTTACATGTCGCTGTGCGTACCAGAGAGACATCTGCAGGTAGCCATGGCGTCTGGAAGATGTTTTGAGTTGGGGGAGCTGGAGATAGAAGAGAAAAAAAAGATTTCCATGCATCTATAATCACATTTGCGTAGTGTCATACAGTTGAGCAGATGTGTCTTTACGATTTCCACACATGGGGATTTTTCTTAGTAGGGTCTGGGGAAAAAAAATGCCTTTTATCAACGCATTTCGTGCTATTCGATGTAATTTACAGTGCATTCGGAAAGTAGTCAGACCCCTTAACTTATTGCACATTTTGTTACAGCCTTATTCTAAAATGGATTACATTGTTTTTTTTGCCCAAATCCATCTACACACAATACCCCATAATGACATCACAATACCCCATAATGACATCACACTACCCCATAATAACAAAGCAAAAAAGGTTGAGACATTTTTGCAAATAAAAAAATAAAAAAAACATTTAATATTACATTTACATAAGTATTCAGACCATTTTCTTGGTACTTTGTTGACGCGCCTTTGGCAGAGATTACAGCCTCGAGTCTTCTTGGGTATGACGTAACAAGCTTGGCACACCTGTATTTGGGGAGTTTCTCCCATTCTTCTCTGTAGATCCTCTCAAGCTCTGTCAGGTTGGATGGGGAGCGTCGCTGCACAGCTATTTTCTGGTCTCTCCAGAGATGTTCGAACAGGGTCAAGTCCAGGCTCCGTCTGGGCCACTCAACGACATTCGGAGACTTGTCCGAAGCCACTCCTGCATTGTCTTGGCTGTGTGCTTAGGGTCGTTGTCTTGTTGGAAGGTGAACCTTCGCCCGTGTCTGAGGTCCTGAGAGCTCTGGAGTAGGTTTTCATCAAGGATCACTGTGTGCTTTGCTCCGTTCATCTTTGCCTCAATCCTGACTAGTCTCCCAGTCCCTGCCACTGAAAAACACCCTGCCACCACCATGCTTCACCTTAGGGATGGTGCCTGGTTTCCTCCAGACATGACTCTTGTCATTCAGGTCAAATAATGTTGGTTTGGTTTCATCAGACCAGAGAATACTATTTTTCAAGCGGGCTGTCATTTGCCTTTTACTGAGGAGTGGCTTCCGTCTGGCCACTCTACCATAAAAGCCTGATTGGTGGAGTGCTGCAGAGATAGCTGTCCTTCTGGAAGGTTCTCCCATCTCCACAGACAAACTCTAGAGTCTTGGTGGTTCCAAACTTCTTCCATTTAAGAATGATTGAGGCCACTTTGTTCTTGGGGACCTTCAATGCTGCATAAATGTATTGGTACCCTTCCCCAGATCTGTGCCTCAACACAATCCTGTCTAGGAGCTCTATTTCCATTTCCTTCGACCTCATTGCTTGGTTTTTGCTCTGACATGCATTTTCAACTCTGTGACCTTATATAGACAGGTGTGTGCCTTTCCAAATCATGTCCAATCAATTGAATTTACCACAGGTGGACTACAATCAAGTCGCAGAAACATCTCAAGGATGATCAATGGAAACAGGATGCACCTGAACTCAATTTCAAGTCTAGTAGCAAAGGGTCAGAATACTTCTGTAAATAAGGTATTCATGTTTTTTATTATAATACATTTGACATAAAAATGTCAAAATACCTGTTTTTGCTTTGTCATTATGGGGTATTGTGATGTCATTATGGGGTATTGTGATGTCATTATGGGGTATTGTGATGTCATTATGGGTATTGGGTATTGTGTGTAGATTGTTGAGGATTTGTTTTCATTTAATCCATTTTAGAATAAGGCTGTAACATAACAAAATGTGGGAAAAGTCCAGGGGTCTGAATACTTTCTGAAGGCACTGTACATGATAGAAAATACACACAATCTTTTTTAATCACACACAAAATTACCGCAATTAGTGACAAACTGTCAATAAAAATTATTCAATGCAAACAAATGCCAAGACAATGAAGCGACACACAGTATTAGGAGGAGTATAAGTGTCACGTTCTGACCTTTATTTCCTTTGTTTTGTCATTAGTATGGTCAGGGCGTGAGTTGGGGTGGGCAGTCTATGTTTGTTTTTCTATGATTTTGGGATTTCTATGTTTCGGCCTAGTATGGTTCTCAATCAGAGGCATGTGTCATTAGTTGTCTCTGATTGAGTATCATTCTTAGGTAGCCTGGATTTCACTGTTTGTTTGTGGGTGTTTGTTTCCGTTTCTGTGTTTGTTTTCGCTTTCGGTTATTCACGTTACGTTTATTGTTTTTGTATTTTAGTGTTCAGTTTATGTGTTTAAAATAACTTACCACGCCGCATCTTGGTCCGATCCATACTACACCTCCTCTACAGACGAAGAGGAGGAAAACCTTTACAATATGTTCATTGGAATGGTTATAGAGTAGGTCTACAGTTCTGCTTTAGTGAAAAGCCTTGAAGGTGTATGTATGAGCATTATACTGGTTGCTGTGCAACTCACTATTAAAGTAGGATGCAATTTTAGGATTATTTTATCTTGTCATTTTTTTTATGATATAATTTGTTTTCTCATCGCTATTATTTTATATAATTGTTTTTATTCATGTTAACCAGTAATTTAAATATGCAAAACATGTTTTGTTTCGTTCTGTTGAGATAAAATTAATAATTAATAAATGAATTAACACTTTTTAATAGTGTGTTCCGTATTTAGTTCTAAGAAGGCCTGTTGTGAAATAATTATCATCGGACTGTTGCTGTCATTTGTTGGGTACGGTAAGCACCTTCTACTCTGGTCTAACTTCACCCTGAAACTAAAGGTCTCGGCTACTCTGGTTCTAGTTTCAGGGTGCAGTTGGACCAGAGTTGAAGAAACCTCTAGTTTCAGGGTGAAGTTGGACCGGAGTTGAAGAAATCTCTAGTTTCAGGGTGAAGTTGGACCGGAGTTGAAGATACCTCTAGTTTCAGGATGAAGTTGGACCAGAGTTGAAGATACCTCTAGTTTCAGGATGAAGTTGGACCAGAGTTGAAGAAACCTCTAGTTTGTGGGTGAAGTAGGACCAGATTTGAAGATACCTCTAGTTTCAGGGTGAAGTTGGACCGGAGTTGAAGAAACCTCTAGTTTCAGGGTGAAGTTGGACCGGAGTTGAAGATACCTCTAGTTTCAGGATGAAGTTGGACCAGAGTTGAAGATACCTCTAGTTTCAGGATGAAGTTGGACCAGAGTTGAAGAAACCTCTAGTTTGTGGGTGAAGTTGGACCGGAGTTGAAGATACCTCTAGTTTGTGGGTGAAGTTGGACCGGAGTTGAAGAGACCTCTAGTTTGAGGGTGAAGTTGGACCGGAGTTGAAGAGACCTCTAGTTTGAGGGTGAAGTAGGACCAGAGTTGAAGAGACCTCTAGTTTGAGGGTGAAATTGGACCGGAGTTGAAGAGACCTCTAGTTTGAGGGTGAACTTGGACCGGAGTTGAAGAGACCTCTAGTTTCAGGGTGAAGTAGGACCGGAGTTGAAGAGACCTCTAGTTTCAGGGTGAAGTAGGACCGGAGTTGAAGAGACCTCTAGTTTCAGGGTGAAGTAGGACCGGAGTTGAAGAGACCTCTAGTTTCAGGGTGAAGTAGGACCGGAGTTGAAGAAACCTCTGGGACAGTGCTGTATGGGGTATTCTTTGTGATGTCTCCCGACATGTGGAGTTGGATCAGCAGGTGGCCTGTGTCTAGCTGCGTGGGGAAGAGAATCAAAGGACTGTGCATCCAGTTGAGTTGTGTTTCCTTTTCCTGTGTCAATTATGATTTTCTCTTATCTTGCTTCTATCCCTAGCCCTTCTTGATCAAATCGTCTCTCCACTTTCCGATTGCAACAGATCCACCGCTTCAAAGAACTCACGTCTCCAGCTGAGTTTTCCTGCTTCTGGATGCTTCCACTTCAGTCGACATGGTGAAAGAGAGTTGGTGTTCTGCTCACAAAATTCCCACGGAAAAACAATGTGTTTTTCTGTGGGTATTTTGAGGCTGACATGTCGTCATGTTGGCCATAATGGAATCGTTCTTAATTCATATTTTAAAAAAATAATAAAAATGATCAGGCGGTCGTTGTTATAATTTTTGTTTTATGATAATTTTTAACGGTTTTTTTTAACAAGTTTAGTTGTCATTAGTACATGATGATGTGTGTTTTTACCTTAGAAAATTGTCTATGTATGATTAATTTAATTTAATTGTATTTTAATAAAAACTTTGTCTGTCATCTCCTCCACGACGTTGTCATCTGTCAGTGCCCTGACCCGTTCCTTCTGTACATTGGCACCGTCGAGGGCCTTGGTGCTTCTGTAGGGTCGTGGCCACTTCCTCTTCTGCAGCACTCCTACTTCCCGCAGCGATGTAGGTACAGTGCCTTATTCAGAAAGTGTACATATCCCTTGAGTTATTCCACATTTGGTTTTGTTACAGCCTGAATTCAAAATGTATTAAATCTGTTATTTTTCTCACCCATCTACAGACAGTAACCCACAATGACATAGTGTTTTTTTTTTTTTATTTAGCAAATCGATTGAACATCAAATACACAAATATCTTACTTAAGGTCTCTCTCTAAGAGCTTTCCACACCTGGATTGTACAATATTTGTACAATATTTACACTTTCTTAAATTCTTCAAGCTCTGTCAAGTTGATTGTTGATCATTACTAGACAGACATTTTCAAGTCTAGCCATAGATTTTAAAATCGATTTAAGTATAAAAAAAAATGTTTTTCAAACTCTCAAGACTCTCAAGAACATTAAACATTTAAAGCTCCATACAGAACAATCTGTATTCAGGACAAAAAGGGCTTTGCCACATTTTTTATGCAGTATTACCTTAGTACCTTGTTGCAAAAAGGATGCATGCTTTGGTGTATTTTTACTCTGCACAGACTTCCTTCTTTTCACTGTGTCAACTAAATGAAATGAAATTCATTATTTGTTATTATTGTATTTGTCACACATGCTGGAATACAACAGGTTTACCATGAAATGCTTACTTACGAGCCCTTATCCAACAACGCAGAGTGTTAAGAGTTATACAAAGTAAGTAAGAAACATTTGCTAAATAACAAAAGAAAATAACAAAAACAAAACCACTACCGAGTCCATGTGCAGTGGTACGTGTGTGTGTGTGTGTGTGTGTGTGTGTGTGTGTGTGTGTGTGTGTGTGTGTGTGTGTGTGTGTGTGTGTGTGTGTGTGTGTGTGTGTGTGTGTGTGTGTGTGTGTGTGTCTTAGTGTGTGTGGCATCAATATGGTGTGTGTGTGTGTGTGTGTGTGCGTGTGTGTGTGTGTGTGTGTGTGTGTGTGTGTGTGTGTGTGTGTGTGTGTGTGTGTGTGTCTTAGTGTGTGTGGCATCAATATGGTGTGTGTGTGTGTGTGTGTGTGCGTGTGTGTGTGTGTGTGTGTGTGTGTGTGTGTGTGTGTGTGTGTGTGTGTCTTAGTGTGTGTGTGTGTCTTAGTGTGTGTGTGTGTCTTAGTGTGTGTGGCATCAATATGGTGTGTGTGTGTGTGTGTGTGTGTGTGTGTGTGTGTGTGTGTGTGTGTGTGTGTGTGTCTTGGTGTGAGTGTGTGTGGCATCAATATGGTGTGTGTGTGTGTGTGTGTGTGTGTGTGTGTGTGTGTGTGTCCATTTTCGCCTGTCCAGTGTAAAAAATAATAATACATAATAATAAAATAAGGGGGTAAATAGTCCTGGTAGTCATTTGTAAATAGTCCTGGTAGCCATTTGTAAATAGTCCTGGTAGCCATTTGTAAATAGTCCTGGTAGCCATTTGTAAATAGTCCTGGCAGCCATTTATAAATAGTCCTGGTAGCCATTTGTAAATAGTCCTGGTAGTCATTTGTAAATAGTCCTGGTAGCCATTTGTAAATAGTCCTGGTAGTCATTTGTAAATAGTCCTGGTAGCCATTTGTAAATAGTCCTGGTAGCCATTTGTAAATAGTCCTGGTAGCCATTTGTAAATAGTCCTGGTAGCCATTTGTAAATAGTCCTGGTAGCCATTTGTAAATAGCCCTGGTAGCCATTTGTAAAAAGTCCTGATAGTAATTTGTAAATAGTCCTGGTAGCCATTTGTAAATAGTCCTGGTAGCCATTTGTAAATAGTCCTGGTAGCCATTTGTAAATAGTCCTGATAGCCATATGTAAATAGTCCTGGTAGTCATGTGTAAATAGTCCTGGTAGCCATTTGTAAATAGTCCTGATAGCCATTTGTAAATAGTCCTGGTAGCCATTTGTAAACAGTCCTGGTAGCCATTTGTAAATAGTCCTGGTAGCCATTTGTAAATAGTCCTGCTAGCCGTCATATGGCTTGGTGGTAGAAGCTGTTCAACTGTGAAGGAGCTTTTTTGGTCCCATGCTGTAGCAGAGAGAAGAGTCTGTGTCTTGGATGGCTGGAGTCAAGGACAACTTTTAGGGCCTGATGTCCTGGATGTCAGGGAGCTCAACCCCAGTGATGTACTGGGCCGTACGCACTACCCTCTATAGCACATCGCGGTCAGATGCAGAGCCACCAGTCAGGATGCTCTCGATGGTGCAGCTGTAGAACTTTTTGAGGATCTGGGGACCAGTGCCAAATCTTTTCAGCCTCCTGAGGGGGAATAGAGGGCCTGGTTGTTTTCATGTGTTGATGTGCTCCACGTTACCGTTTAGTCACGGTAACTAGGCTTCTCAAAAGCTCTGATGCTATAACCTTGTTTTTTCTATGTCATTATGGGGTATTGTGAGTAGATTGATGAGGGAAAAAAATGATTTAATACATTTTAGAATAAGGCTGTTACGTAACAAAATGTGGAATAAGTCAAGGGGCCTGAATACTTTCCGACGGCACCGTAGGAAGACCAGCTGGTTCCACCAACGGGGTGGACAGAGAAGAGATTAGACTGGGCTGAGCGGGACCAGCCCTCCTGTAGGGGTGGGAGGGCCAAGAGACATGAGGTGGCATATCCTGAAGGTAGGGAGGGGCAGTTGCTGTTCTGTAGAAAACCTGAAGGTAGGGAGGGGCAGTTCCTCTTGCTGTTCTGTAGATAACCTGAAGGTAGGGAGGGACAGTTCCTCTTGATGTTCTGTAGATAACCTGAAGGTAGGGAGGGACAGTTCCTCTTGTTGTTCTGTAGGTAGCCTGAAGGTAGTTAGGGACAGTTCCTCTTGCTGTTCTGTAGATAACCTGAAGGTAGGGAGGGACAGTTGCTGTTCTGTAGGTAACCTGAAGGTAGGGAGGGACAGTTCCTCTGTTCTGTAGATAACCTGAAGGTAGGGAGGGGCAGTTCCTCTGTTCTGTAGATAACCTGAAGGTAGGGAGGGACAGTTCCTCTGTTCTGTAGATAACCTGAAGGTAGGGAGGGTGCAGTTCCTCTGTTCTGTAGGTAACATGAAGGTAGGGAGGGACAGTTCCTCTGTTCTGTAGATAACCTGAAGGTAGGGAGGGACAGTTCCTCTGTTCTGTAGATAACCTGAAGGTAGGGAGGGGCAGTTCCTCTGTTCTGTAGGTAGCCTGAAGGTAGGGAGGGGCAGTTCCTCTTGCTGTTCTGTAGATAACCTGAAGGTAGGGAGGGACAGTTCCTCTGTTCTGTAGGTAACATGAAGGTAGGGAGGGACAATTCCTCTTGCTGTTCTGTAGGTAAACACCATGGTCTTATAGTGGATGTGAGCTTCGACTGGAAGCCAATGGAGTGTGTGGAGGAGTGGGGTGACATGAGAGAACTTGGGAAGGTTGAAAACCAGGCGGGCTTCTGCCTTCTGGATGAGTTGCAGGGGCTTGATGGTGAAAGCGGTGATTCCAGACGGGAGAGGACAAGTGTCTGGATTAAGACTGGCGCCACTTCCTGTGTGAGGGAGGGTCTTACTCTACAGATATTGTAGACATTGTAGAGCTTGAACCTGCAGAAGCGGGTCACTGCTTTGATGTTTGCAGAGAACGACAATGTGTTGTCCAGGGTCACGTCAAGGTTCTTTGCACTCTGAGATGGGGACATTGTGGAGTTGTCAACCGTGATGGAGAGGTTGTTGAGTGGACAGGACTTCCCCGGGAGGAAGAGCAGATCCGTCTTGTCGAGGTCGAGCTTGAGGTAGTGGGCCGACATCCAAGCTGAAGTATCTGCCAGGCACGCAGCGATGCGTGTTGTCACCTGCGTCTCAGAAGGGGGGGAAGGAGAAAAGCAGTTGAGTGTCATCCGCATAGCAGTGATAGGAGAGACCATGTGAGGATATGACGGAGCCGAGTGACTTGGTGTATAGAGAGAAGAGGAGAGGGCCTAGAACCGAGCCCTGGGGGACACCAGTAGTGAGAGTATGTGATGAAGACACAGATCCTCTCCACGTCACAAGTCTTCATGTCATCTGGTAGGAGCGGCCTTCCAGGTAGGATGCAATCCAAGAGTGTGCATAGCCTGAGACAAAAAGACCTGAGCGGGTGGAGAGGAGGAACTAATGGTTTGTGGTGTTGAAGGCAGCGGATATATCTAGGAGGATGATAACAGAGGAGAGAGACAGCTTTGGTAGTGCAGAGAGACTCTGTGACACAGGGAAGAGTGACCCTGTTGAGTGACCCGTCTTGAAGCCTGGCTGGTTACGGTCAGGAAGATCTTTCTGAGAGAGATAACGAGAGAGCACTCTCGAGTGTGTTGGAATGAATATAATGAAGGGATACTGGTCTGTAATTTTTACGTCAGAGGAGTTGAATGTCGGTTTCATGAGTAGGGGAGGAACTCCAGCCATTTTGAAGTCATAGGGGACGCAGCCAGTGGTCAGCGAAGAGTTGAGGGAAGTGAGGAATGGGAGAAGGTCTCCAGAGATGGTCTGGAGAAGGGAGGAGGGGATGGGGTCAAGTGGGCAGGTTGTCAGGCGGCCAGACCTCAGTAGTCGCAGAATGTCATCCGGAGAGAGAGGAGAGAAAGAGGTCAAGGTAGATCTGTGTGGCTGAGTGAAAGAATAACAGATGTTTTTTCAAATTGGTTGACAAAGTTGTCCGCAGAGAGGGAGGAGAGCAGGGGAGGGGGTGGATGATTAAGGAGGGAGGAGAAGGTGGAAAAGAGTTTCCTAGGGTTGGAGTCAGAAGCTTGAAATTTAGAGTGGTAGAAAGTGGTTTTAGCAGTGAAAGAGGAATAGAAGGTAGAGAGGAGGGAGTGGAACTAAGCCACAGAGCAAGAGGGGAGGGCCGAGGCGACAGTGAGAGGACAGTGAGAGGACAGTGAGAGGACGGTGAGAGGACAGTGAGAGGACAGTGAGAGTCATAGGATGAGGAAAGGGAGGAGAGTAGGGTCGAGGAGGCAGACTCAGGAGACAGCAGGGAGAAATATTTAGCAGAAGGGAGAAATTGTAAGATAGAAGAGGAGAGAGTAGTGGGAGAAAGACGTCTCATGACCATCTGGGTAGGGGCTGAGGGGTTAGGGTTGAAGGAAAGGGAGACAGAAAAGGAAACAATGTAGTGATCAGAGACCTGGAGGGCGGTTGCAGTGAGGTTAGTAGGCGAGCAGAAAACATGAGGTGAAGCGTACTGCTTTGTGAGTTGGTGGGGACTGGGAAAGGGTGAGGTCAACAGAGACAAGTAGGGGAATAAGAGAGTTGCAAAGAAACGTTTTATTTTTATTTTACCTTTAACTAGGCAAGTCAGTTTTAATTAAGAACACATTGATTTTTTCATCTTTTTTAAATTTGACCCTGTTTTCTCCCCAATTTCGTGGTATCCAATAGTTAGTAGTTGTGTCGGAGGAAACACAGTGCACCTGGCGACCTGGTTAGCGTGCACTGCGCCCGGCCTGCTACAAGAGTTGCTAGTGCGCGATGAGACGAGGATATCCCTACCGGCCAAACCCTCCCTAACCTGGACGACGCTAGGCCAATTGTGCTTCGCCCCATGGAACTCCAGGTCCTGGCCGGCTGCGACAGAGGTCGAACCCAGAGTCTCTGGTGGCACAGCTAGCACTGCGATGCAGTGCCCTAGACCACTGCACCACCCAGGAGGCCAATAACAAATGTTTATTTACAATGACGGCCTACCCCGGCCAAACCGGGGTAGGACGATGCTGGGCCAGTTGTGAGCCGCCCTATGGGACTCCCAATCACGGCCGGATGTGATTCAGCCTGGTTTTGAACCAGGGACTGTAGTGTCGCCTCTTGCACTGACCGCTGCGCCACTCGGGAGCCCAAATTAATCGAAGGCAGATGTCGGGAGGATGAAGTCGCCAAGTATGAAAAGTGGTGAGCCATTGTCAGGAAATTAGCTTATCAAGGTGTCAAGCTTATTGAGGAACTCTCCTAGGGTACCTGGTGGGCGATTATATGAAAATAATGTTAAGCTTGAGTGGACAAGTGATAGTGACTACATGGAATTCAAATGAGGATGTGGACCGGTGAGTAAAGACTAATTCTGAAATGTATAGACCTGTACCACCATCGTGAACACCAGATGCTCTCGGAGTTTGAGAGAAAACATAGTCAGATGAAGAAGGAGCAGCTGGAGTAGCAGTGTTCTCTGGGGTGATCCATGTCTCCTTTAGGGCTAAAAAGTCTCTGTTTGTGGTGGTAAATAGACAGCTACGAAAAAAATAGATGAAAACTCTCTTGGTAAATAAACTCAGCAAAACAAGAAACTATCCCTTTTTTCAGGACCCTGTCTTTCAAAGATAATTCGTAAAAATCCAAATAACTTCAGAGATCTTCATTGTAAAGGGTTTTAACACTGTTTCCCATGCTTGTTCAATCACCCATAAACAATTAATGAACATGCACCTGTGAAACGGTCGTTAAGACATTAAGAGCTTACAGATGGTAGACAATTCACAGTTATGAAAACTTAGGACACTAAAGAGGCTTTTCTACTGACTCTGAAAAACACAGAAAAGAAAGATGCCCAGGGTCCCTGCTTATCTGCGTGAACATGCCTTAGGCATGCTGCAACAAGGCATGAGGACTGAAAATGTGGCCAGGGCAATAAATTGCAATGTCCGTACTGTGAGACGCCTAAGACAGCGCTACAGGAAGACAGGATGGACAGCTGATCGTCCTCGCAGTGGAAGATCACGTGTAACAACACCTGCACAGGATCAGTACATCAGAACATCACACCTGCGGGACAGGTACAGGATGGCAACAACAACTGCCTGAGTTACACCAGGAACGCACAATCCCTCCATCAGTGCTCAGACTGTCTGCAATAGGCTGAGAGAGGCTGGACTGAGGGCTTGTAGGCCTGTTGTAAGGCAGGTCTTCACCAAACATCACCAGCAACAACAACGCCTATGGGCACAAACCCACCGTCGTTGGACCAGACAGGACTGGCAAAAAGTGCTCTTCACTGACTAGTCAAGGTTTTGTTTCACCAGGGGTGATGGTCGGATTGACGTTTATCATCGAAGGAATAAGCGTTACACCGAGGCCTGTACTCTGAAGCGGGATCGATTTGGAGGTGGAGGGTCTGTCATGGTCTGGGATGGTTTGTCACAGCATCGTCGGACTGAGCTTGTTGTCATGCAGGCAATCTCGGCGCTGTTCGTTACAGGGAAGACATCCTCCTCCCTCATGTGGTACCCTTCCTGCAGGCTCATCCTGACATGACCCTCCAGCATGACAATGTCAGCAGCCATACTGCTCGTTCTGTGCGTGATTTCCTGCAAGACAGAAATGTCAGTGTTCTGCCATGGCCAGCGAAGAGCCCGGATCTCAATCCCATTGAGCACGTCACGTAAGGGCTAGAGCCATTCCCCCTAGAAATGTATTGGTGGAAGAGTGGGGTAACATCTCAAAGAAATAACTGGCGAATCTGGTGCAGTCCATGAGGAGGAGATGCACTGCAGTACTTCATGCAGCTGGTGGCCACACCAGATAGTGACTGTTACTTTTGATTTTGACACCGTCCCTTTGTTTAGGGACACATTATTCAATTTCTGTTAGTCACATGTCTGTGGAACTTGTTTAGTTTATGTCTCAGTTGTTGAATCTTGTTATGTTCATACAAATATCTATACATGTTAAAGTTTCCTGAAAATAAACACAGTTGACAGTGAGAAGACGTTTCCTTTTTAGCTTGAGTTTAGTGTGATCTACAGCTCATCGTGCCATACTCTAACTAAGGCGAGCAAAACCTTGAGACTCCCCTAATATTAGAGATCGTACACAAGCTGTTAATAATAAAGACACACAGTCCATTATAACTCAATCCATTTAGAACACAATCCATTAGAACACAGTCCTTTAGAACACAGTCCATTAGAACTCAGTCCATTAGAACTCAATACATTTAGAACACAATCCATTAGAACAAAGTCCTTTAGAACACAGTCCATTAGAACTCAGTCCATTAGAACTCAGTCCTTTAGAACTCAGTCCTTTAGAACTCAGTCCATTAGAAAACAGTCCTTTAGAACACAGTCCTTTAGAACACAGTCCATTAGAACACAGTCCATTAGAACACAGTCCATTAGAACACAATCCTTTAGAACACAGTCCATTAGAACACATCCATCAGAACTCAGTCCATTAGAACTCAGTCCATTTAGAACACAGTCCTTTAGAACACATCCATTAGAACTCAGTCCTTTAGAACACATCCATTAGAACACAGTCCATTAGAACACAGTCCTTTAGAACTCAGTACAGTGGAACTCAGTCCATTTAGGACACCGTCCTTTAGAACACAGTCCATTAGAACACAGTCCATTAGAACTCAGTCCATTAGAACTCAGTCCATTTAGAACACAATCCATTAGAACTCAGTCCATTCGAACTCAGTCCATTTAGAACACAGTTCATTAGAACACAGTCCATTAGAACACATTCCTTTAGAACACAGTCCTTTAGAACACAGTCCATTAGAACACAGTCCATTTTACAAAAGAAGTCACGTTGTCTTAGTCGTACAGGATAGACATAGTCCAATGAAAGGCTTATTTGCAGGTTCCTTCTCGACAATGCATTAACAATAAAAAATAATGTAAAAAGATAAGAACAGGAGCATGAAGTAAATGGCTCAGTAGAAAAGAATAAACATTGTAGCATCCCCAAGTGAAGGACACAAGGGTGATTATTAAAGCTTGTTCGGTACATGAGGGCAAATTGTCATGACAGGCACAGACAGTTTTTTTTATACACGGGACAGGAGTTTACAGGTCTTTGTTCCAGCCCTTCACTAACACCTCATTCAGCTTATTGTGGTGTAAACTGTAGACCATGAATAGTTGAACTTTGTGTTTTTACTAGGTAGAAATAGAAGCTTGCACACTGTGAAGTACAGGCAGAAATCACCCACGCCTGTATTCTAGAACGAGCTTCATATGTTACAATGAGCCGACAATTCTGCATGATAGAGAATAATGTGCTTCTAACATAGTGATGTTGCACACTGCTGAATAAACTCCTGACTAAACTCCTGTGATTTTCCTGGACGGGCGGGAGGCTGCCATGGTCTTTACATCTGTCTGGGTGATGGGGTGGGATGTGCTTCAACCTGAGGAGAACAGAGCAGAAACATAAGGCCAAGGGGTGGGAGAAATGAACCTCGTTGCTCATAGTTCAGCGCAGGTTCAAAGTTGCTGACATCCACAAGTACCGTTGTTTAATGTGCAATGGTTTTGTAAACAGTTCTGCACATTAATAGGCTTGATCAAATTGACATCAATTTACTTTTAATTGATCATTTCATTATTCAAATTGTTTTCTTTATATGCAATGATGATACACAAGGGGGGATGGGAAAGTGACTAGAAGAAAGTTAGCAAAAGTTAGGTGAACAGACACAGCATGCATGTGTCATGACTCTCACGTGAAGATCAGAAGGATCAGATTACCGTGGGTCTACAGCGCCCTTTCTCTCCTGCAGAGGCTGAAAGGGATGGAGTTGGACACGGTCATAAATACCTTGCAGAACAACTCAGCCTGTGGGCTCTGCAGGATTGAGGGGAAATAACCCTTTTGTTACGAGGAGATCCCTCCCGGAAAAAAATACAACATCCAAAAATGTGAGAACGACACAATATTACGGAAACAAAAAATGTGGGTAAATGATTGGTGGGGACTTAAAGAACAACCATGTCGAATTCATTACTAATTTGTGACGTAACTAAGAACAGTAGAACAACATAACTGTATCTCTGAATGTGTACATGTCCCCAACGATCAGATTTACATCTAGATGTTATGGAACTTATATGATTACACATGCAACTATTTGTAAGATTAAATGTGATCTTTAGTCTTCAAAATGAGAAAAATGTTTTTTTATATAAAATGTATCAAGTCAGTAACCACGCCCACGTGAGCACAGGAAAAGGCCATGGACCCGCCCTTTCAGAGGGTATAAAAGGACCCGCCCTTTCAGAGGGTATAAAAGGACCCGCCCTTTCTCCAGAGGGTACAAAAGGACCCGCCCTTTCAGAGGGTATAAAAGGACCCGCCCTTTCTCCAGAGTGTACAAAAGGACCCGCCCTTTCTCCAGAGTGTACAAAAGGACCCGCCCTTTCTCCAGAGGGTACAAAAGGACCCGCCCTTTCTCCAGAGTGTACAAAAGGACCCGCCCTTTCTCCAGAGTGTACAAAAGGACCCGCCCTTTCAGAGAGTATAAAAGGACCCGCCCTTTCTCCAGAGGGTATAAATGACCCGCCCTTTCTCCAGAGGGTATAAAAGGACCCGCCCTTTCAGAGGGTACAAAAGGACCCGCCCTTTCAGAGGGTATAAAAGGACCCGCCCTTTCAGAGGGTATAAAAGGACCCGCCCTTTCTCCAGAGGGTATAAAAGGACCCGCCCTTTCAGAGGGTATAAAAGGACCCGCCCTTTCAGAGGGTATTAAAGGACCCGCCCTTTCTCCAGAGGGTATAAAAGGACCCGCCCTTTCTCCAGAGGATACAAAAGGACCCACCCTTTCTGAGGGTATAAAAGGACCCGCCCTTTCTCCAGAGGGTACAAAAGGACCCGCCCTTTCTCCAGAGTGTACAAAAGGACCCGCCCTTTCAGAGGGTACAAAAGGACCCGCCCTTTCAGAGGGTATAAAAGGACCCGCCCTTTCTCCAGAGGGTACAAAAGGACCCGCCCTTTCTCCAGAGTGTACAAAAGGACCTGCCAATGTCATGGAAAATGAATGTATCAGTTGAGATCTGTCCCTGAATTTTTTCAAAAATTGTTTTAATTATTTACTACATTTGTCATTAGCTGGCTAGCAAAAGCTCAAATTCAGGATTAAAAAACATGTCTGGGTCTTTACATTACTGATTTCTTGATTAGTTTGTTTAGTTGTTCATCCCCAAACCGCTGATAACCAGGATGAGATCGGCTGCTAGCTAGCCATTGCATCCGACGCGCTAACTGACAGCGTGGCTAGCAGGCTGATAAACAGCAGTGGTTCAACATATGAATTAAAAAAGCACATGAAAGAAATTTGGTGAATAAATAGACATTATTCCCCTGGAACTATTTCTCCCAAGCAGGGACTTTTTTTACTTTCGCTGTGTCACAAGGTGTTATGGGATAGCCTCTTTGGAAAAGGAAGTGAAAAAGTATGCTCCCATGAGTGCTCTGTTTTCCAGACCTACCAAGTACGCATATAAAACGTATATTCAACAGGAGGCTTCCATCTCCCGGTCATGTAGCACTATATTCAACAGGAGGCTTCCTTGTCATGTACCACTATATTCAACAGGATGCTTCCATCCCCCTGTCATGTAGCACTATATTCAACAGGAGGCTTCCTTGTCATGTACCACTATATTCAACAGGAGGCTTCCTTGTCATGTACCACTATATTCAACAGGATGCTTCCATCCCCCTGTCATGTAGCACTATATTCAACAGGAGGCTTCCTTGTCATGTACCACTATATTCAACAGGAAGCTTCCACCCCCCTGTCATGTACCACTATATTGAACAGGAGGCTTCCATCCCCCTGTCATGTACCACTATATTCAACAGGAGGCTTCCTTGTCATGTACCACTATATTCAACAGGAGACTTCCTTGTCATGTACCACTATATTCAACAGGAGGCTTCCTTGTCATGTACCACTATATTCAACAGGAGGCTTCCTTGTCATGTACCACTATATTCAACAGGAGGCTTCCTTGTCATGTACCACTATATTCAACAGGAAGCTTACATCTCTTTGTCATGTAACACTATATTCCATAGGAAGCTTCAATCCCCTTGTCACCCTATTAGTGCATCGTTCTCTGGCCTGTACATACTGTTATTAACGTTAGCTCATCTAGCATGCTCACCCATACCCATCCATGTAAGCACTAATATCATAGTTAGCATTTAGCATGTTTTCCATCCGTACCCAGCCGTGTGAGCGCTGATATCATAGTAAGCATTAGCATGCTCCATCGGTACCAGGCCATGTGAGCGCTAACATCATAGTTAGCATTTACCATGCTCCTTCCATACCCAGTCGTGTGTGCGCTAATATCACAGCATTTACCATACTCCATCTGTACCCAGCCGTTTGTGCGCTAATGTCATAGTTAGCATGCAACAAATCTATCTTCTACATTAGGAAACCCAGCGCTGACATATTGGCTTCCTGTCTGTATTATTAAGTGACGACAGACTGCAGCTCTGTGTGATTAACCACTAAACTGTCTGTGGACATTACGTTCAACCACATTACAGTTTAAATCAGGCCACAGGAGGCCAAACAAGGACTTCTGATCAACTGATTGCTGGATCTTCATGTTGTGGCTGGCCTATTCATCACCAGGGTTGTGTACAAAATGGCTGACCTATTCATCCCCAGGGTTGTGTCCAAAATGGCTGACCTATTCATCCCCCGGGTTGTGTTTAAAATGGCTAGGTGGACTGTAAGCATTGAGTTACTGTCTTGTATCTAATTGAGTGTGGGGTTGCTAGGTGGACTGTAAGCTTTGAGTTATTGTCTTGTATCTAATTGAGTGTGGGGTTGCTAGGTGGACTGTAAGCTTTGAGTTACTGTCTTGTATCTAATTGAGTGTGGGGTTGCTAGGTGGATTGTAAGCTTTGAGTTATTGTCTTGTATCTCATTGAGTGTGGGGTTGCTAGGTGGACTGTAAGCTTTGAGTTACTGTCTTGTATCTAATTGAGTGTGGGGTTGCTAGGTGGACTGTAAGCTTTGAGTTACTGTCTTGTATCTAATTGAGTGTGGGGTTGCTAGGTGGATTGTAAGCTTTGAGTTATTGTCTTGTATCTCATTGAGTGTGGGGTTGCTAGGTGGACTGTAAGCTTTGAGTTATTGTGGGGCCCACTTTCCAAAAATAAAAATGAAAAAACACTTGCAGACATGATCACAAGCATGTAAACAGGCAACAGACACTACAGGATACTTCATTGAATGAGTCCCAAAATGGTACCCTATTCCCTATATAGTGTAATACTTTAGATTAGAGCCCTATGGAACCCTATTCCCTATATAGTGCACTACTTTTGATTAGATCCATAGCCAAAAGTAGTGCACTATATAAAAGAGGGGGTACCATTTGAGACACATCACTGTCAGATCAGTGCACTTTTTCTAAGAGGTCATTAACAAGCCAGAGTCCACAACAGCAAACCAACGCTGTAAGAACAGGAAACAAGATAATTCCGTGTGTGTGTGTGTGTGGGTGTGCGTGTGCGTGTGTTTGGTCAGTCACACACAGCTGATATGAGACGTGGCGTGCTTCATTACATTCAGTTACAGCTGTTTCCATGGCTACCACACTTGATTACGAACGGGAAACTGGGAACGGGAAAGAAGGAAGGAGGAGACGGCTTTTAGATTTCTGAAGGAGAACATTGATCATTTCTGAGAAATATGTTAATTTCATGATTGCAACGGCTTGGATAAAAACTCCTGTTTCCAAGAAAATGTTACGTTGGTGATAAATATTTGAGTAAAATCTGTTTCTGATGATGCTTTTCTTAACCACCTGCATCACTACAGATCCTGGTTCGAATACAGGCTGTATCACAACCGCCCGTGATTGGGGCGTACATAGTTTCTCTTTCCTTAACCACCTGTTCCACGGGCTCCCGAGTGGCGCAGCGGTCTAAACACTACGTCTCAGCGCTGGAGGTGTCACTACAGATCCTGGTTCGAATACAGGCTGTATCACAACCGCCCGTGATTGGGAGTCCCACAGGGTGGCGTACAATTGACCCAGCGTCGTCCGGGGTAGGCCGTCATTGTAAATAATAATTTGTTCGTAACTGACTTGCCTAGTTATGTTTAAAATACATCATTTTTTATGTTTTTTATTTAAAAACATAGCAATGATTCAGCGCTCAGTTGATTGCTGCTCTCGTCGGCTGGCCCTCGCTACATATTCGTCGCCAAACCCACTGGCTCCAGGTCATCTATAAGTCTTTGCTAGGTAACGCCGCGCCTTATCTCAGCTCACTGGTCACCATAGCAACACCCACTCGTAGCAGGTGCTCCAGCAGGTATATTTCACTGGTCATCCCCAAAGCCAACACCTCGTTTGGCCGCCTTTCCTTCCAGTTTTCTTCTGCCAATGACTGGAACGAATTGCAAAAATCACTGAAGCTGGAGACTCATAGCTCCCTCTCTAACTTTAAGCACCAGCTGTCTGAGCAGCTAACTGATCGCTGCAGCTGTACATAGCCCATCTGTAAATAGCCCATACAATCTACCTACCTCATCCCCATGTTGTTTTCATTCACTTTTTCTTTGCTCTTTTGCGCACCAGTATCTCTACTTGCACATCATCATCATCTGCTCATCTGTCATTCCAGTGTTAATCTGCTAAATTGTAATTACTTCTCTACTATTGGCCTATTTGCCTTACCACGTTACTCTAATTTGCACACACTGTATATAGATTTTTTATATTGTGTTATTGACTGTACGTTTGTTTACTCCATGTGTAACTCTGTGTTGTTGTTTTTGTCGCACTGCTTTGTTTTATCTTGGCCAGGTCGCAGTTGAAAATGAGAACATGTCAGGACTACCTGACACGATGACTCCTTGTTGTCCCCAGTCCACCTGGCCGTGCTGCTGCTCCAGTTTCAACTGTTCTGCCTGCGGCTATGGAACCCTGACCTGTTCACCGGACGTGCTTCCTGTCCCAGACCTGCTGTTTTCAACTCTCTAGAAACAGCAGGAGTGGTAGAGATTCTCTGAATGATCGGCTATGAAAAGCCAACTGACATTTACGCCTGAGGTGCTGACCTGTTGCACCCTCGACAACTACTGTGATTATTATTATTTGACCCTGCTGATCATTTATGAACATTTGAACATCTTGGCCATGTTCTGTTATAATCTCCACCCGGCACAGCCAGAAGAGGACTGGCCACCCCTCATAGCCTGGTTCCTCTCTAGGTTTCTTTCTAGGTTCTGGCTTTTCTAGGGAGTTTTAGCCACCGTGCTTCTACACCTGCATTGCTTGCTGTTTGGGGTTTTAGGCTGGGTTTCTGTAAGGCACTTTGAGACATCAGCTGATGTACGAAGAGCTATAAAATACATTTGATTTGTTTCGATTACAACTTGTTCTCAACTAGCTTACCTGGTTAAATAAAGGTGAAATAAAAAAATCTAAATAAATCCTCTAAAATCTCCTCATTCTGATCTCCACTTCCTCACTTCTCTTCATGATCAACCTGTTTGACAAATTCCAGTTCCAATTGCCTGTTCTCTCTCTCTCTCTCTCTCTCTCTCTCTCTCTCTCTCTCTCTCTCTCTCTCTCTCTCTCTCTCTCTCTCTCTCTCTCTCTCTCTCTCTCTCTGTTTGACCCATTATCCATGTCTTCTCCTTCTTCTCCTGCCTCTCTCTCTTCAGACTGCCCAGTGAGCCAGTTCCCCTCTCTCTTCAGCATTAGGCAGACTGCCCAGTGAGCCAGTTCCCCTCTCTCTTCAGCATGGGGCAGACTGCCCAGTGAGCCAGGTCCCCTCTCTCTTCAGCATGGGGCAGACTGCCCAGTGAGCCAGTTCTCCTCTCTTTTCAGCATGGGGCAGAATGCCCAGTGAGCCAGTTCCCCTCTCTCTTCAGCATGGGGCAGACTGCCCAGTGAGCCAGTTCCCCTCTCTCTTCAGCATTGGGCAGACTGCCCAGTGAGCCAGTTCCCCTCTCTCTTCAGTATGGGGCAGACTGCCCAGTGAGCCAGTCCCCCTCTCTCTTCAGCATGGGGCAGACTGCCCAGTGAGCCAGGTCCCCTCTCTCTTGAGCATGGGGCAGACTGCCCAGTGAGCCAGTTCCCCTCTCTTTTCAGCATGGGGCAGACTGCCCAGTGAGCCAGTTCCCCTCTCTCTTCAGCATGGGGCAGACTGCCCAGTGAGCCAGTTGCCCTCTCTCTTCAGCATGGGGCAGACTGCCCAGTGAGCCAGTTCCACTCTCTCTTCAGCATGGGGCAGACTGCCCAGTGAGCCAGTTGCCCTCTCTCTTCAGCATGGGGCAGACAGCCCAGTGAGCCAGTTCCCTTCTCTCTTCAGCATGGGGCAGACTACCCAGTGAGCCAGGTCCCCTCTCTCTTCAGCATGGGGCAGACTGCCCAGTGAGCCAGTTCCCCTCTCTTTTCAGTATGGGGCAGACTGCCCAGTGAGCCAGTTCCCCTCTCTTTTCAGCATGGGGCAGACTGCCCAGTGAGCCAGATCCCCTCTCTCTTCAGCATGGGGCAGACTGCCCAGTGAGCCAGTTCCCCTCTCTCTTCAGCATGGGGCAGACTGCCCAGTGAGCCAGTTGCCCTCTCTCTTCAGCATGGGGCAGACAGCCCAGTGAGCCAGTTGCCCTCTCTCTTCAGCATGGGGCTGACTGCCCAGTGAGCCAGTTCCCCTTTCTCTTCAGCATGGGGCTGACTGCCCAGTGAGCCAGTTCCCCTTTCTCTTCAGCATGGGACAGACTGCCCAGTGAGCCAGTTGCCCTCTCTCTTCAGCATGGGACAGACTGCCCAGTGAGCAAAGATGTAAAATCATCCTGCAGTAGAGAGGCCGTTGTTAACCAAACAGCACACTATTCCCCATGGGTCCTGGTCCACATTGCACCCTATTCCCCGTGGGTCCTGGTCCACATGCCACCCTATTCCCAATGGGTCCTGGTCCACAATGCACCCTATTCCCCGTGGGTCCTGGTCCACATGCCACCCTGTTCCCCGTGGGTCCTGGTCCACATGCCACCCTATTCCCCATGGGTCCTGGTCCACACCACATAACACCCATTCCCCATGGGTCCTCGTCCACATGCCACCCTAATCCCCATGGGTCCTTTTCCACATGCCACCCTATTCCCCATGGGTCCTCGTCCACATGCCACCCTATTCCCCATGGGATCTGGTCCACATGCCACCCTATTCCCCATGGGTCCTGGTCCACATGCCACCCTATTCCCAGGTCGTCCAGGTCGTCCTGGTCCACATGCCACCCTATTCCCCATGGGTCCTGGTCCACATGCCACCCTATCCTCCATGGGTCCTCGTCCACATGCCACCCTATTCCCCTTGGGTCCTGGTCCACAATGCACCCTATTCCCCATGGGTCCTGGTCCACACTACATGCCACCCTATCCTCCATGGGTCCTCGTCCACATGCCACCCTATTCCCCGTGGGTCCTCGTCCACATGGCACCCTATCCTCCATGGGTCCTCGTCCACACACACTTTGAAACAGCGCCGCCTCTGTCTCTGTATGTGTAGGTCATCTATCTGATGCTGTCTGGTCAGTGAAACAGCCCCCCCCTGTCTCTGTAGGTCATCTATCGTATCCTGTCTGGTCAGTGAAACAGGCCCCCTCTCTCTCTGTATGTGTAGGTCATCTATCGTATCCTGTCTGGTCAGTGAAACAGCCCCCTCTCTCTCTGTATGTGTAGGTCATCTATCTGATCCTGTCTGGTCAGTGAAACAGCGCCCCCTCTGTCTCTGTATGTGTAGGTGATCCTGTCTGGTCAGTGAAACAGCGCCCCCTCTGTCTCTGTATGTGTAGGTCATCTATCTGATCCTGTCTGGTCAGTGAAACAGCCCCCTCTGTCTCTGTAGGTCATCTATCTGATCCTGTCTGGTCAGTGAAACAGCCCCCTCTGTCTCTGTAGGTCATCTATCTGATCATGTCTGGTCAGTGAAACAGCCCCCTCTGTCTCTGTATGTGTAGGTTATCTATCTGATCCTGTCTGGTCAGTGAAACAGCCCCCTCTGTCTCTGTATGCCTAGGTCATCTATCGTATCCTGTCTGGTCAGTGAAACAGCCCCCTCTGTCTCTGTAGGTCATCTATCTGATCCTGTCTGGTCAGTGAAACAGCGCCCCCTCTGTCTCTGTATGTGTAGGTCATCTATCTGATCCTGTCTGGTCAGTGAAACAGCCCCTTTTGTCTCTGTAGGTCATCTATCTGATCCTGTCTGGTCAGTGAAACAGCCCCCTCTGTCTCTGTATGTGTAGGTGATCCTGTCTGGTCAGTGAAACAGCCCCCTCTGTCTCTGTAGGTCATCTATCTGATCCTGTCTGGTCAGTGAAACAGCGCCCCATCTGTCTCTGTATGTGTAGGTCATCTATCTGATCCTGTCTGGTCAGTGAAACAGCCCCCTCTGTCTCTGTAGGTCATCTATCGGATCCTGTCTGGTCAGTGAAACAGTGCCCCCTCTGTATGTGTAGGTCATCTATCTGATCCTGTCTGGTCAGTGAAACAGCCCCTCTGTCTCTGTATGTGTAGGTCATCTATCTGATCCTGTCTGGTCAGTGAAACAGCCCCTCTGTCTCTGTAGGTCATCTATCTGATCCTGTCTGTTCAGTGAAACAGCCCCCTCTGTCTCTGTATGTGTAGGTCATCTATCTGATCCTGTCTGGTCAGTGAAACAGCCCCCTCTGTCTCTGTAGGTCATCTATCTGATCCTGTCTGGTCTGAACGAGTATGATATTGCTGCCTCCCATAGCACTGAATGCAAATGAAGCCAGCGAGCAGTTGGCCTCTTTTAAATATGATTTTATTATACAATAATAGCCTATCAGAGTTGAGCTAAACTGACTGTGCTCAACTGTGAATGTTCCTGGCCAACCCAAAAGGGAAGCCAGCCATCTACAATCATGTTGAGTCAACATGTTTATTTTCTTCTTAGCACACATATGCCGCATTCAGGTGCCTAGTCGAAACTAGAGAACTCTGAAATGTCCGACTCGCTAGCTGGTTGAAGTCTAACTGGATAACTACAACCAATTAGCAAAAATGTCAGAGTTTCCAAGTTCCGACTAGCATGTGAACGCGGCAACACACACACACAGACACACACACACGGACACGGACACAGAAATCAGTACTAGGAACAGTCACATGATATTTGGCTAACGTTGATTGGACTAAATAGTTTTAATTGTTTAGTTGTCTCTGTATTAGACTAAGCAGAAGTGATCTGATGATGTTGAAATGTTGAAGTTGAAATGGTGCTGGACTAGTGGAGGCAGCTCCTGTTGTTGAAATGGTGCTGGACTAGTGGAGGCAGCTCCTGTTGTTGAAATGGTGCTGGAATAGTGGAGGCAGCTCCTGTTGTTGAAATGGTGCTGGACTAGTGGAGGCAGCAACTGTTGTTGAAATGGTGCTGGAATAGTGGAGGCAGCTCCTGTTGTTGAAATGGTGCTGGACTAGTGGAGGCAGCTCCTGTTGTTGAAATGGTGCTGGAATAGTGGAGGCAGCTCCTGTTGTTGAAATGGTGCTGGAACAGTGGAGGCAGCTCCTGTTGTTGAAATGGTGCTGGAATAGTGGAGGCAGCTCCTGTTGTTGAAATGATGCTGGAATAGTGGAAGCAGCTCCTGTTGTTGAAATGGTGCTGGAATAGTGGAGGCAGATCCTGTTGTTGAAATGGTGCTGGACTAGTGGAGGCAGCTCCTGTTTTTGAAATGGTGCTGGAATAGTGGAGGCAGCTCCTGTTGTTGAAATGGTGCTGGAATAGTGGAAGCAGCTCCTGTTGTTGAAATGGTGCTGGACTAGTGGAGGCAGCTCCTGTTGTTGAAATGGTGCTGGAAAAGCGGAGGCAGCTCCTGTTGTTAAAATGGTGCTGGAATAGTGGAGGCAGCTCCTGTTGTTGAAATGGTGCTGGAACAGTGGAGGCAGCTCCTGTTGTTGAAATGGTGCTGGAATAGTGGAGGCAGCTCCTGTTGTTGAAATGGTGCTGGAATAGTGGAGGCAGCTCCTGTTGTTGAAATGATGCTGGAATAGTGGAAGCAGCTCCTGTTGTTGAAATGGTGCTGGAATAGTGGAGGCAGATCCTGTTGTTGAAATGGTGCTGGAATAGTGGAGGCAGATCCTGTTGTTGAAATGGTGCTGGACTAGTGGAGGCAGCTCCTGTTGTTGAAATGGTGCTGGAATAGTGGAGGCAGCTCCTGTTGTTGAAATGGTGCTGGAATAGTGGAAGCAGCTCCTGTTGTTGAAATGGTGCTGGAATAGTGGAGGCAGATCCTGTTGTTGAAATGGTGCTGGAATAGTGGAGGCAGCTCCTGTTGTTGAAATGGTGCTGGAATAGTGGAGGCAGCTCCTGTTGTTGAAATGGTGCTGGAATAGTGGAGGCAGCTCCTGTTGTTGAAATGGTGCTGGAACAGTGGAGGCAGCTCCTGTTGTTGAAATGGTGCTGGAATAGTGGAGGCAGCTCCTGTTTTCTCTGTGACTTGTGGTAACTCTCAGTCATTCTAAATCAATAGTTGTTTAGTAGTCCGAAAATGTGGGAAACATTAACTTGATTGACCGTGCTGTAGGTCATGTAACTGTTTGTTAAATGCAATATGCTTTGTGGACGTCACTGGACAGAGGTTGCTCTCCGGTTTTGTGATGAAACAAAAGCCCATCCCATCCCAGCCCAGCCCCAGCCCAGCCCAGCCCAGCCCAACCCATCCCAGCCCCAGCCCATCCCATCCCAGCCCAGCCCCATCCCCATCCCAGCCCAGCCCATCCCAGCCCCAGCCCATCCCAACCCAGCCCAGCCCAGCCCAGCCCCAGCCCATCACATCCCCAGCCCATCCCAGCCCAGCTCAGCCCCAGGCCAGCCCATCCCCAACCCAGCCCAGCCCAGCCCAACCCCAGCCCCAGCCCAGCCCCATCCCAGCCCAACCCCAGCCCCAGCCCCAGCCCCAGCCCAGCCCAGCCGAACCCCAGCCCCAGCCCCAGCCCAGCCCAGCCCCAGCCCCATCCCCACTCCCAGCCCAGCCCAGCCCATCCCATCCCATCCCATCCCCAGCCCCAGGCCACGCTCCTCTCCACATCAACATTCCTCTCAATCAATGCTCATTGACCAGAGTAAGTAGCTGCTTCATCATTTTTAATTAGGCTCAATCAGACATCTTGTCTATTTCTGTTACAAGCAGGCCAGAACCAGGTCTAGAAGGATCAAGGTCTCCTTGTACTAATAGCTTAATTCTAATTTCTATTAATTTGACAGTATTGTTCAGTTCAATCCCGAAAGGTCAAATTCTCTCTCTCCTCTCCTTCGGAAGCATTAATAACTCAAATTGGATCGATGGGAAACAAAAAAGATAATAGAATGTGTTTGACCATGAATAAACCCCTTCTTTATGAGAAAAATATTATTAGGCAACAAGAAGGGAAGGAAGGAGGAGTCAGCTGGGGGAAGGGAGGAGGAGTCAGCTGGGGGAAGGGAGGAGGAGTCAACTGGGGGAAAGAAAGAGGAGTCAGCTGGGGGGAAGAGAGGAGGAGTCAGCTGGGGGGAAGGGAGGAGGAGTCAGCTGGGGGGGAAGGGGGGAGTAGTCAGCTGCGGGGAAGGAAGGAGGAGTAAACTGGGGGGAAGGGAGGAGGAGTTAGCTGGGGGTGGGGAGGAGGAGTCAGCTGGGGAAAGGGAGGAGGAGTCAACTGGGGGAAGGAAGGAGGAGTTAGCTGGGGGGAAGAGAGGAGGAGTCAGCTGGGGGAAGGGAGGAGCAGTCAGCAGGGGGGAAGGGAGGAGGAGTTAGCTGGGAGAAAGGGAGGAGGAGTCAGCTGGGGGAAGGGAGGAGGAGTCAGCTGGGGGAAGGGAGGAGGAGTCGGCTGGGGGAAGGGAGGAGGAGTTAGCTGGGGGAAGGGAGGAGCAATCAGCTGGGGGAAGGCAGGAGGAGTTGGCTGGGGGAAGGGAGGATGAGTCAGCTGGGCGACAGGAGGAGGAGTCAGCATGTGGGGAAGGGAGGAGGAGTTGGCTGAGGGGATGGGAGGAGGAGTCGGCTGGGGGAAAGGGAGGAGGAGTCAGCTGGGGGAAGGGAGGAGGAGTCAGCTGCGAAGAAGGGAGGAGCAGTCAGCTCGGGGAAGGGAGGAAGGGTTAGCTGGGGGGAAGTGAGGAGGAGTCAGCTGGGGGAAGGGAGGAAGAGTCGGCTGGGGGACGGGAGGAGGAGTCGGCTTGGGGGAAGGGAGGAGGAGTCAGCTGGGGAAGGGAGGAGGAGTCAGCTGGGAGGAAGGGAGGAGGAATCAGCTGGGGAAGGGAGGAGAAGTAAGCTGGGGAAGGTAGGAGGAGTCAGCTGGGGAAATGAGGAGGAGTCAGCTGAGGGAAGGGAGGAGGAGTCAGCTGGGAGTAAGGGAGGAGGAGTCAGCTGGGAGGAAGGGAGGAGGAGTCAGCTGGGGCGAACGGAGGAGGAGTCAGCTGAGGAAGGGTGGTAGAGTCAATAATGTCACTCCCTTAATATTATATACTTAGCACCAACTCCCTTAATACAATGCACTGAATACCAACTCCCTTAATACAATGCTGTTACGTTCCCCAGTTTATGTGTTTGCATGTGTTTTATTTCAGGAAATGGCTTCCTGAAATCCCTCAAGCAGCTGATTGGTCGACTCCAGGGCTAATTGGAGAGCTGACCCCGCCCCCTCGTCAAGACACAGCTGTCTCCCAGTTACATTCATTCTGAAGCTATATAAAAGCCAGTGTTCTGTTCAGGAGAGAGAGATTTTGGAGGTAGGGATTGCTGAGAGAGATTTTGCTAGAGAGATTTTGCTGAGGTCATTGCTGAGCGATTGTTTGTGATAGAGAGTTTTTGCTAGAGGTTGATTTTGCTGGGAGTTCATTGCTGAGAGTGGGTATGTTCTGTGAGTTTGTTGCTCAGAGCTCACAGCTCATGATGAGGGGCGAACTTCATCAACATTAGATATGATGGTTATTTGATGTCCTCTGTTTCTCAGTTTGTTTGTAAAATTGTTTAATATTCTGTTTCATTTGTTCCCAGGGGAGAAGGGGAAGGCACCTTGGGAGTGCTTAGGCAAGAGGCCCGCGGGCATACATATACTCGTAGTATATTCACTGTCTAGGCACACTAGGTAAGACCTGGGCGGACCACTCCCTGTATTTTGGTTAGGGCACCAGGTGGTGCTAAATTAGGTAAGTAGTGGGTAGGCAGGTAAGATAGGAGAGGGGGGCTTTGAGATTTACTTTCTTTGCTTTGGTTCCGTCCAGCCCCTTTTCCCCATATTACCGTGTACAGGAATAAAGTCCTTGTAAAACGGTACCACATTCTGCCTGTTGTCATTCTTACTCGCACCTACAGTCCATACCTCTTTCGCTTCACAGAGAGTTTAGTTGTAGCAGGGTGTTGCGTTCCCTCTTCATAGAGGCGTGCGTAACATAATGGGGGCTCATCCGGGATGAATACCAACTCCCTTAATACAATGCACTGAATACCAACTCCCTTAATACAATGCACTGAAAACCAACTCCCTTAATACAGAATGCCCAGCGAGCGTGGATGAGGGAGCGTGGATGAGGGAGCGTGGACGAGGGAGCGTGGACGGGGGAGCGTGGACGGGGGAGCGTGGACGGGGGAGCGTGGACGGGGGAGCGTGGACGAGGGAGCGTGGACGAGGGAGCGTGGACGAGGGAGCGTGGACGGGGGAGCGTGGACGGGGGAGCGTGGACGGGGGAGCGTGGACGGGGGAGCGTGGACGGGGGAGCGTGGACAGGGGAGCGTGGACGAGGGAGCGTGGACGGGGGAGCGTGGACGGGGGAGCGTGGACGAGGGAGCGTGGACGAGGGAGCGTGGACGAGGGAGCGTGGACGGGGGAGCGTGGACGGGGGAGCGTGGACGGGGGAGCGTGGACGGGGGAGCGTGGATGGGGGAGCGTGGATGAGGGAGCGTGGATGGGGGAGCGTGGATGAGGGAGCGTGGATGGGGGAGCGTGGATGGGAGCGCGCACCTCATTATTTTATCTCCGGTATTGAACATACTACATTCCGTATTAAATTGTATCATTTATTTACATATCAGGGTATCTGAGGAATGATTAGAGACATTGTTTGACTTGTTTGGATGACGTTTTTGGGGTACTTTTGGGATTCCTTTGTATGCATGTTGAACTCGTGAAACGGGTGGATTACTGAATCAAACGTGCCAACTAAACTGATTTTTTTAGGATATAAAGATGGACTTTATCGAACAAAACGACAATTTTTTGTGTAGCTGGAACCCTTGGGATTGCAAACAGAGGAAGATCTTCAAAGGTAATTGATTTATTTTATCGCTTTTTCTGACTTTTGTGATGCCTCTGCTGGTTTGAAAAATGTTGGCGGGCGCTGTCCTCACATAATCGCATGGTGTGCTCTCGTTGTAAAGCCTTTTTTGAAATCTGAAAAAGTGGCTGGATTAACACGAATTTAAGCTTTTAATTGATGTATGACACTTATTATTATGACACTTACGTATTTTCATAAATGTTTAATATTACTAAATGTTGTATTTAGAATATCGAGCTCTGCAATTTCACTGGACGTTGTCGAGATGGGGTGCTAGTGTCCCACCTAGCCTTGTAATGTACTCAGAACCAACTCCCTTATTACTATGTACTCAGAACCAACTCCCTTAATATAATGTACTCAGAACAAACTCCCTTAATATAATGTACTCAGAACAAACTCCCTTAATATAATGTACTCAGAACCAACTCCCTTAATATAATGTACTCAGAACAAACTCCCTTAATATAATGTACTCAGAACCAACTCCCTTAATATAATGTACTCAGAACCAACTCCATTGATGTAATGTACTCAGAACCAACTCCCTTAATGTAATGTACTCAGAACCAACTCCGTTAACATAATGTACTCAGAACCAACTCCCTTAATATAATGTACTCAGAACAAACTCCCTTAATGTAATATACTCAGAACCAACTCCCTTAATATAATGTACTCAGAACAAACTCCCTTAATATAATGTACTCAGAACAAACTCCCTTAATATAATGTACTCAGAACAAACTCCCTTAATGTAATGTACTCAGATCCAACTCCCTTAATATAATGTACTCAGAACAAACTCCCTTAATGTAATGTACTCAGAACCAACTCCCTTAATACAATGCACTCAGAACCAACTCCCTTAATACAATGTACGCAGAACAAACTCCCTTAATGTAATGTAGTCTGAGTCTTCAACATGTCATGATTTTTTATTTTATAACATGTCACTACAGTGTTGTTGTTATTGGTGAGTGGTGAATTAGTATCTTCAATGGTGCCTCTTGGTACAGCCCCATAATGCTAAGAGCAGACAGGGTTTACCTTCCTACACACTGTCGAAGACAATTTTGGCAAAGCGTTTGTGTACAATCCCAATCCATTGAATTGACCAGGTTGGTTTTCACCTAAATACTTTGATGTACAGTATTGAGGAGATATAGAGAAGGCAGTAGTTATAACCACTAGACTGTTGTCAATGTCTATCACGGTCAATGTTTCTGTCTTGTATCCAAATGGCACACTATTACCTACATAGTGCACTACTTTTTACCTGAACCCTATGGAGAAATAGGATGCAGTTTGGGATGTAGCCTCTCGTGAGTCAGTTCCATGTAAAGGCCTTGGTGTGATGTGTGACTCACTCAGAAGCAGTTATCCCAACTAACACTTACTGATCTGTACACTGACCTCCCCAACTGAACAGCTCCTCTCTCTCTCTCTCTCTCTCTCTCTCTCTCTCTCTCTCTCTCTCTCTCTCTCTCTCTGTCTCTCTCTCTCTGTCTCTCTCTCTCTCTCTCGACATTTTAAAACCCTTCATACTGAGATAATTGTGGAAGCATTTCCATCCTCCTCCTCTCTCCTCCTCTCTCTCTCTCTCTCTCTCTCTCCTCCTCTCTCCTCCTCTCTCCTCTTCTCTCCTAGTCTCCTCCCGTCCTTCCCAACTTCCCCTCGACTCTTCCAGACTTGTCCTCATTCTCTACCTGTTTTGCCTAGACTTCGTTTTCACCCAGGAGCATCTCTCCCAGGGTTGTGGGTTCTGTTAACCGATCCCTCTCCCTAGTGGTGCTGCTGTGTCTGTTACATTGATCCCTCTCCCTAGTGGTGCTGCTCTGTCTGTTACATTGATCCCTCTCCCTAGTGGTGCTGCTCTGTCTGTTACATTGATCCCTCTCCCTAGTGGTGCTGCTGTGTCTGTCACATTGATCCCTCTCCCTAGTGGTGCTGCTCTGTCTGTTACATTGATCCCTCTCCTTAGTGGTGCTGCTCTGTCTGTTACATTGATCCCTCTCCCTAGTGGTGCTGCTGTGTCTGTTACATTGATCCCTCTCCCTAGTGGTGCTGCTGTGTCTGTTACATTGATCCCTCTCCCTAGTGGTGCTGCTGTGTCTGTTACATTGATCCCTCTCCCTAGTGGTGCTGCTGTGTCTGTTACATTGATCCCTCTCCCTAGTGGTGATGCTCTGTCTGTTACATTGATCCCTCTCCCTAGTGGTGCTGCTCTGTCTGTTACATTGATCCCTCTCCCTAGTGGTGCTGCTGTGTCTGTTACATTGATCCCTCTCCCTAGTGGTGCTGCGGTGTCTGTTACATTGATCCCTCTCCCTAGTGGTGCTGCTCAGTCTGTTAGGGGACTCAGCAGCAGCTGGTGTGGGAGGCCAATGTCTGGTACACACACACACACACACACACACACACACACACACACACACACACACGAACACACACACAGAAACACAAACGCGCACGCAAACACACACACACACACATGCACCACCTGGCTGATAACCTCTGTCTCCTGGGTCTGCTGTGTTTGAGGTTCAGATGTGTTTTTCATTCACCAGCCAGCCAGCCAATCAGCCAGCCAGCTCCCCCTCACCCCTGCCTGTAGGATAAGGAGGCAGGGGGGGGAGGGAGGTAATGTGTTGTTTATGTGTTTTGATTGGAGGCAGCCTGCTGGGATTTCCCCCAGGATAGAGAGGGGGACAGAAGGGGGGCAAAAGGGGGGCAAAAGGGGGGCAGAAGGGGGACAGAAGGGGGGAATATGAGTATGCTAACTGGCTAACACTATAGCATTACAACCCATCCCTAATACTGTAGACTCTATGAGTATGCTAACTGGCTAACACTATAGCATTACAACCCATCCTTAATACTGTAGACTCTATGAGTATGCTAACTGGCTAAAAGTATAGCATTAAAACCCATCCTAAATACTGTAGACTTTATGAGTATGCTGACTGGCTAACAGTATAGCATTACAACCCATCCTTAATACTGTAGACTCTATGAGTATGCTAACTGGCTAACAGTATAGCATTACAACCCATCCTTAATACTGTAGACTTTATGAGTATGCTAACTGGCTAACTGGCTAACAGTATATTATTACAACCCATCCTTAATACTGTAGACTTTATGAGTATGCTAACTGGCTAACAGTATAGCATACAACCCATCCTTACTACTGTAGACTCTATGAGTATGCTAACTTGCTAACAGTATAGCATTACGACCCATACTTAATACTATAGACCTTATGAGTATGCTAACTGGCTAACTGGCTAACAGTATAGCATTATGACGCATCCTTAATACTGTAGACTTTATGAGTATGCTAACTGGCTAACTATAGCATTACAACCCATCCCTAATACTGTAGACTTTATGAGTATGCTAACTGGCTAACACTATAGCATTACAACCCATCCTTAATACTGTAGACTTTATGAGTACGCTATCTGGCTCCTTATGCTTAAGCACAACAACACCTGAGTATTTTCATCCTTGGTTAGACACTCCTATCTCTCTCCCTCATGCTCTGTCTGTCTTCCTTCCCCTCCAGGAATTGTCTTTATGAGTAGGATGCTTGATTGTCCTGAGGTGAAGCGCAAAGAATCGGCCAGCAAATCAACTAGGCGAAGCGTGGAGCGGGAGGAAGATTATGCTAAAGGCATTTTAGCCCACAGCGCTGCGTTACTGTGTTAGTGGGCTGTATGTTTTCTTCGTTACGGCAATGAAGGGGCGCTAATATCAATTAGCATGCATTATCAATTAGCTCCCAATCTCACAGTGCATTAGCAATGATAATGGAGTGACCTCAGATACAACCCACCAGCTGAGTCACAAACAGACGCCTTATTTCTTACATAGTGCACTATGGGCACCCGGTCAAAAGTAGTGCACTATGTAGGGAATAGGGTTCCATAGGTCCCTGGTCTAAAGTAGTGCACTGTGTAGGGAATAGGGTTCCATAGGTCCCTGGTCTAAAGTAGTGTACTATGTAGGGAATAGGGAGCCATTTGGGACACGGGCTGTCTTTAATTCACAGGCTTCTTCTGCAATATTACCTCAAGAATCCTCTGACAAGAAAAAACAAGAAATAAGGTCAGACATTTATTATTGAACAGTGTCTCAGTTGGTAGACGGGGAGTTTAGAAACGTAGCTTATGTATGCGCAAATATTGATATAATAACCATCATATCGACAGAGGGCAGCTACCGCTCAGCCCAGCCCGAGCTCTCCTCTGTCCTGACACCCCAATGATGGAGCCAGCTTTCCCCCCTGAAGCTAGGTTAGCAGAGTCCATGCCCTCTGTCCTGACACCCCAATGATGGAGCCAGCTTTCCCCCCTGAAGCTAGGTTAGCAGAGTCCATGGCCTCTGTCCTGACACCCCAATGATGGAGCCAGCTTTCCCCCCTGAAGCTAGGTTAGCAGAGTCCATGGCCTCTGCCCTGACACCCCAATGATGGAGCCAGCTTTCCCCCCTGAAGCTAGGTTAGCAGAGTCCATGGCCTCTGCCCTGACACCCCAATGATGGAGCCAGCTTTCCCCCCTGAAGCTAGGTTAGTAGAGTTCATGGCCTCTGTCCTGACACCCCAATGATGGAGCCAGCTTTCCCCCCTGAAGCTAGGTTAGCAGAGTCCATGCCCTCTGTCCTGACATCCCAATGATGGAGCCAGCTTTCCCCCCTGAAGCTAGGTTAGCAGAGTCCATGCCCTCTGTCCTGACACCCCAATGATGGAGCCAGCTTTCCCCCCTGAAGCTAGGTTAGCAGAGTCCATGCCCTCTGTCCTGACATCCCAATGATGGAGCCAGCTTTCCCCCCTGAAGCTAGGTTAGCAGAGTCCATGGCCTCTGCCCTGACACCCAAATGATGGAGCCAGCTTTCCCCCCTGAAGCTAGGTTAGCAGAGTTCATGGCCTCTGTCCTGACATCCCAATAATGGAGCCAGCTTTCCCCCCTGAAGCTAGGTTAGCAGTTCATGGCCTCTGTCCTGACACCCCAATGATGGAGCCAGCTTTCCCCCCTGAAGCTAGGTTAGCAGAGTCCATGCCCTCTGTCCTGACATCCCAATGATGGAGCCAGCTTTCCCCCCTGAAGCTAGGTTAGCAGAGTCCATGCCCTCTGTCCTGACACCCCAATGATGGAGCCAGCTTTCCCCCCTGAAGCTAGGTTAGCAGAGTCCATGCCCTCTGTCCTGACATCCCAATGATGGAGCCAGCTTTCCCCCCTGAAGCTAGGTTAGCAGAGTCCATGGCCTCTGCCCTGACACCCCAATGATGGAGCCAGCTTTCCCCCCTGAAGCTAGGTTAGCAGAGTTCATGGCCTCTGTCCTGACATCCCAATAATGGAGCCAGCTTTCCCCCCTGAAGCTATGTTAGCAGAGTTCATGGCCTCTGTCCTGACACCCCAATGATGGAGCCAGCTTTCCCCCCTGAAGCTAGGTTAGCAGAGTTCATGGCCTCTGTCCTGACACCCCAATGATGGAGCCAGCTTTCCCCCCTGAAGCTAGGTTAGCAGAGTCCATGCCCTCTGTCCTGACATCCCAATGACGGAGCCAGCTTTCCCCCCTGAAGCTAGGTTAGCAGAGTCCATGGCCATCTTCCAAAAGCACATGAAGCCTTACCTCTTCAAAAGCTCTTATAACAAACTTTCACTTGATCCCTCCCAAACTTTCTAGCTCAGACTTTGCTGATAACTTCTTCATTGAGGAAAAAGTGAACTTACCGGCTATCTTAATAAGATGAATGCACCAACTGTAAGTCACTCTGGATAAGAGCGTCTGCTAAATGAATAAACATGTTATAAACTGTAAAGGTAAACTTGGAGTCACGTGATGATATGTTGCGTGGTCCTCTCCCACTACGACTCGGGATGCTGTTTATTGGCCTATTAAACATCAGATTAAATCAATGATGATGAACTTCACAGGGTGGTGAAAGTCCAGTGATTGATGCTCCTTTCCAATAAATATCTCACAGAAAAAAAACACAAACGTGTTTTTGGAACACCGTTTCAAATGTGTACTTTTATCATGTTGCTTTACATGTTTATAGATGTTATCACATGTTGCTTTACATGTTTATAGATGTTGTCACATGTTGCTTTACATGTTTATAGATGTTATCACATGTTGTTTTACATGTTTATAGATGTTATCATATGTTGCTTTACATGTTTACAGATGTTATCACATGTTGCTTTAAATGTTTTTAGATGTTATCACATGTTGCTTTACATGTTTATAGATGTTGTCACATGTTGCTTTACATGTTTATAGATGTTATCACATGTTGCTTTACATGTTTATAGATGTTATCACATGTTGCTTTACATGTTTACAGATGTTATCACATGTTGCTTTACATGTTTACAGATGTTATCACATGTTGCTTTACATGTTTATAGATGTTATCACATGTTGCTTTACATGTTTATAGATGTTATCACATGTTGCTTTACATGTTGTCAGATGTTATCACATGTTGCTTTACATGTTTATAGATGTTATCACATGTTGCTTTACATGTTCACAAATGTTATCACATGTTGCTTTACATGTTTACAAATGTTATCACATGTTGCTTTACATGTTTACAAATGTTATCACATGTTGCTTTACATGTTTACAGATGTTATCACATGTTGCTTTACATGTTTATAGATGTTATCACATGTTGCTTTACATGTTGTCACATGTTGTCAGATGTTATCACATGTTGCTAAACATGTTTACAGATATTATCAAATGTTGATTTACATGTTCACAAATGTTATCACAGGTTGCTTTACATGTTGTCAAATGTTATCACATGTTGCTTTACATGTTGTCAGATTTTATCACATGTTGCTTTACATGTTGTCAGATGTTATCACATGTTACTTTACATGTTGACAGATGTTATCCCATGCTGCTTTACCTGTTTACAGATGTTATCACATGTTGCTTTACATGTTGTCAGATGTTATCACATGTTACTAAACATGTTGTCAGATGTTATAACATGCTGCTTTACCTGTTTACAGATGTTATCACATGTTGCTTTACATGTTGTCAGATGTTATCACGTTACTAAACATGTTGTCAGATGTTATAACATGCTGCTTTACCTGTTTACAGATGTTATCACATGTTGTCAAATGTTATAAAATGTTACTTTACATGTTGTCAAATGTTGTCACATGTTGCTTTACATGTTGACAGATGTTATCACATGTTGCTTTACATGTTGTCAGATGTTATCACATGTTGACAGGTTCTATCACATGTTGCTTTACATGTTGTCAGATGTTATCACATGTTGACAGGTTCTATCACATGTTGCTTTACATGTTGACGGATGTTATCACATGTTGCTTTACATGTTTTCAAATGTTATCACATGTTGCTATACATGTTTATAGATGTTATAACATGCTGCTTTACATGTTTATAGATGTTTTCACATGTTGCTAAACATGTTTACAGATGTTATCACATGTTGCTATACATGTTTATAGATGTTTCACATGTTACGAAATATGTTTACAGATGTTATCACATGTTTCTTAACATGTTGACAGGTGTTATCATATCATCACTCACAGCAGGTCCATGTGATTGAAACACATTTCTGGTGGGAAATAGTTTTTCTGCAGATTTTTAGTAATGGCATGAAAATCTATCACCAATAGGATGGAAAACCTAGCTAATGAGAGAGAAATTATTATTCCGTTTTTCTTCATGAGTTTTGAAGAATAGGTTGTACATTGACATGCAGAACAGAATTGTAGAAATGTACCAAAACAAATGATAGTATTATTCTCCTTTTCTTCTTTCCCCTGTTTACAGCAGTAGAGGAAACCTCTGTATCATGACGCCGGAGGGCATGGCTTCCATTTTATGGGCTCCTAACCAACCACGCTATCTTTTTCCTTTTTTCGCATTGTTTAAAACTTATTTTGTACATAATGTTGCTGCTACCGTCTCTTATGACCGAAAATAACTTCTGGACATCAGAACAGTGACTACTGACCTCGAACTGGATAAATAATCATGTTTTAGTCAGATGAGAGGGACACCCAACAAGGCCCTCATCCCCGTCATTCGCAGAAGAAAGAGACTGAGATATCGCGGAAGGAGATCGGGTTGCCTTGCAAGGATCAGGCTATGAGTGGCTAATCTGCCTTTACCATCAGTACTATTGGCCAACGTACAATCATTGGATAATAAAGTGGATGAACTACCACCATGTATATCCTACCAACGGGACATTAAAAACTGTCAAATCTTATGTTTCGCCGAGTCGTGGCTGAATGGCGACATGAGTAACATACAGCTGGTGGGTTTTACACTGTATCGGCAGGATAGAACAGCAGCCTCTGGTAAGACAAGGGGTGTGGTCTATGTATATTTGTAAACAACAGCTGGTGCAAGATATCTAAGGAAGTCTCAAGGTTTTGCTCACCTGAGGTAGAGTATCTCATGATAAGCTATAGACAACACTATCTACCAAGAGAGTTTTCATCTATATTCTTCGTAGCTGTCTATTTACCACCACAGACCGATGCTGGCACTAAGACCGTATTCAATGAGATGTATATGGCCATAAGCAAACAGGAAAACGCTCATCCAGAGTTGGCGCTCCTAGTGGCCAGAGACATTAATGCGGGGAAACTGAAATCCGTTTGACCTCATTTCTACCAGCATGTTAAATGTGCAAACAGAGGGGGGGATGAAACTAGACCACCTTTACTCCACACACAGAGACGTGTACAAAGGTCTCCCTCGCCCTCCATTTGGCAAATCTGACCATAATTCTATCCTCCTGATTCCTGCTTATGAGAAAAACTAAAGCAGGAAGCACCAGTGACTAGAATAACAAAGTGGTCTGATGAAGCGGTTGCTAAGCTACAGGGCTGTTTTGCTAGCGCAGACTGGAATACGTTCTGGGATTCTTCCGATGGCATTGCGGACTACACCGCATCAGTCACTGGCTTCATCAATAAGTGCATCGATGACATAATCCCCACAGTGACTGTACGCACTTACCCTAACCAGAATCCATGGATAACAGGCAACATCCGCACTGACCTAAAGGCTAGAGCTGCCGCTTTCAAGGAGCGGGACTCTAACCCAGAAGCTTATGAGAAATCCAACTAAGCCCTCCGACGAACCATCAAACAGGCAAAGCGTCAATAAAGGACTACATTATACTACGGCTCCGATGTTCGTCGGACGTGGCAGGGGTTGTAAACTATTACAGACTACAAAGGGAAGCCCAGCCGAGAGCTGCCCAGTGACACGAGCCTACCCAATGAGCTAAATTACTTCTATGCTCGCTTCAAGTCAAGTAACACTGAAACATGCATGAGAGCATCAGCTGTTCTGGACAACTGTGTGATCTCGCTCTCCATAGCCGATGTGAGTAAGACCTTTAAACAGGTCAACATTCACAAGCCCGCAGGGCCAGACGGATTACCAGGACGTGTATTCCGAGCATGCGCTGACCAACTGGCAAGTCTGTAATACCAACATGTTTCAAGCAGACCATTATAGTCCCTGTTCCCATGAACACCAAGGTAACCTGCCTAAATGACTCCTGACCCATAGCACTCAGGACTGTAGCCATTAAGGGCTTTGAAAGGCTGGTCATGACTCACATCAACACCATCATACCAGAAACCCTAGACCCACTCCAATTTGCATACCGCCCTAACAGATCCACATATGATGCAATCTCTATTCCACTCCACACTGCCCTTTCGCACCTGGACAAAAGGAACTCCTTTGTTATGCACCTATAAATGCTATTCATTGACTACAGCTCAGCATTCAACACCATAGTGCCCTCACAGCTCATCACTAAGCTAAGGACCCTGGGACTAAACACCTCCCTCTGCAACTGGATCCTGGGCTTCATGACGGGCCTCCCCCAGGTGGTTAGGGTGGGAAACAACACATCTGGGTCCCTCAGGGGTGCGTGCTCAGTCCACTCTTGTACTCCCTGTTCACACATGACTGTACGACCAGGCTCGACTCCAACAACATCATTAAGTTTGTCGATAACACAACAGTTGTAGCCTGATCACCGACAACGACGAGACAGCCTATAGGGAGGTTATCATAGACCTGGCCGTGTGGTGCCAGGACAACAACCTCTCCCTCAACATGACAAAGGAGATGATTGTGGACTACTAGAAAAGGAGGACTGAGCACGCCCCCATTCTCAACGACAGGGCTGTAGTGGAGCAGGTTGAGAGCTTCAAGTTCCTTGGTGTCCACATCACCAACAAACTAACATGGTGCCCTCTTCAGCAAGACAGTCGTGAAGAGGGCATGACAAAACCTATTTCCCCTCAGAAGACTGAAAAGATTTGGCAGGGGTCCTCAGATCCTCAAAGTTGTACAGCTGCACCATCGAGAGAGTCCTGACAGGTTGCATCACTGCCTGGTATGGCAACTGCTCTGCCTACAACTGCCTATGACTGCAAGGCACTACAGAGATCACTGAGACCAAGCTTCCTACCATCCAGGACCTCTATACCAGGTGGTGTCAGAGGAAGGCCCTAAAAATGGTCAAAGACTCCATGCACTCTAGTCACAGACTGTTCTCTCTGCTACCGCACTGCAAGCGATACCGGAGCACCAAGTCTAGGTCCAACAGGCTTCTAAACAGCTTCTACCGCTAAGCCATAAGACTCCTGAACAGCTAATCAAATTGCTACCCAGACTGTTTGCATTGCCCCCTCCCTCTTTTACTCTGTTGCTGCTCTCTGTTTATTATCTGTGCTGGATACGGAGGTCCTGGGCTGCCGTGGTTACGTGGTCTGCTGTTGTGAAGCAAGTTCAACATACTGCCAAATTCTCTAAAATGAGGCAGCTTATGGTGGAGAAATTAACATTCAATTCTCTGTAAACAGCTCTAGTGGACATTCCTGCAGGTAGCTTGCCAATTGCACGCTCCCTCATAACTTGAGTAAATCTGCGGCATTGTGTTTTGTGACAAAACTGCACATTTTAGAGTGGCCTTTTATTGTCCTCAGCGCAAGGTGCTCCTGTGTAATGATCATGCTGTTTAATCAGCTTCTTGATATGCCACATCTGTCAGGTGGATGGATTATTTTGGTAAAGGAGAAGTGCTCAATAACAGGGATGTGAACACATCTGTGTATAAAACAGAGACAAACAGAGACAAACTTTTTGTGCGTATGGAACATTTTTTAGATTTTTATTTGAGCTCATGAAATAAGGGACCAACACTTTACATGTTGAGTTTATATTTTAGCTCGGTATATCTTACGTTATGTAGAGTTTATTTAATTTAAACACACCACATGACATAAGTATGTGGATACCAGTTCGACGAACCTCTCATTCCAAAATCATGGGCATTAATATGGAGTTGGTCCCCCCTTTGATGCTATAACAGCCTCCACTCTTCTTGGAAGGCTTTCCACTAGATGTTGGAACATTGCTGCTATAACAGCCTCCACTCTTCTGGGAAGGCTTTCCACTAGATGCTGGAACATTGCTGCTATAACAGCCTCCACTCTTCTGGGAAGGCTTTCCACTACATGCTACAACATTGCTGCGGGGGACTTGCTTCCATTCAGCCACAAGAGCATTAGTGAGTTTGGCACCTGATGTTTGGCAATAAGGCCTGGCTCGCAGTCGATGCTCCAAATCATCCCAAGGGTGTTCGATGGAGTTGAGGTCAGGGCTCTGTGCCGGCCAGTCAAGTTCTTCCACACCGATCTCAACAAATCATTTCTGTATAGATCTCACTTTGTGCACGGGGGCATTTTCATGCTGAAACAAGGAAGGACCTTCCCACAACATGCTGTTAAAGTTTGAATACCACTGTCATAGTTAGGTTTTAGGTTTGTTATCTTCTGACTGTTTCTT